>NC_087548.1:65042350-65328341 GCF_963921805.1 Phalacrocorax carbo | reverse complement strand
AAACCAAAGCAACCAAACCCAAACAACTTCCAAATGTCTACAGGTCTTGACAGTGTAAATATATCATCTCACAGTTTTGTATTGCTAGCTGGATATAAAATCTTGTGCTTACAAGTTTTGTATTTTAAACCAAGTTTATTTACAGTTCTGTCTCCGCATGCTTTCCCTTTTCATGTAGTAACTGAAGTGTTTTGTTGATAAAGATCATTCCAGTATCTTTGCATCTTCTGTAGTGTTCTGAGATTGGGCCTTGCTTCAGTTATCCTCTAAATAGACAGTGTGCCTAACAAAGGTTATTTTAATATCTTCAGCATTTTTTGGAGACCCTTATTTTTACCCAACCGTATGGTCCCTCTTCCATGCTACGCATTAATAATAGTTTGCTTTGACAGCATAATGCTTTCTCCTACGGCTTTTTAGGACATATTCATAGAACTGGGCGCATGTCTTGCCTGAGTTTTTGTAACGTTTGGATCGGTGTGCATCAATAGAGCATAGATCCTGTGCTTTTATGACATCGTGGACTAATTTCGATAAACATGGAAAAAGAGTTTTGTTTATGTAAATTTATGCAGTTTATTTACTGGATATTAATTAATTTTACTTTAAATTGCTACTGAATTTCAATTTTCAGTATGTTTTGTTGAAACACAGGTTGATGGTTTGAAGGCTTCTGAACATAGAAAAGCATCAATCTCTCTTACTAGAAACTACACCGTAAATTCTAATCGCATAAGATAGAAGTCAAATGGTGACTTTCATTGTGTTATATACATGTATTAATCAGTATGTAGTCTTAAGTGCATGATTAATACACGTTGGTAAATCTAGTAAGATGCTTCGTTTATCCAGCAACTTTTATGACATATGGAGAGCACCAGTTGTTGTTAGTTAAGCTTTTGAACCTTTGTTAAAGTAGTATGCTTTACTGTTCAGTTATAACAATGAAGAAGACACTATTAGATCACAAGCAGTCTGAGAAATTTCACTCGTTTGTAGAACCCATAAAAGTTAATATTATCCTTGTTTGGAATCAAAATAACGGGTGTGTAAGAACATTCTGTCCGTGTCACAGAGGAAACTGAGAGAAACACAAAGGTGAGGCACGCTTGGGATTCCCCTCTTGGCTCTCTGGAATTTGACATCTGAGCAAACCAGCATTATTTGTAATTTAGGAAGGATGTTTGTCAACTGTTAATAAATTACTGTTTGAACAGTGTCTTTTGGACCTGAGGTTTTTTCCTGTACATGGTGGGAAAGATGAAATGCCCTTAAGAGGAGAAATTAATGTGAAGCTAACAGGAATACCTGTTGTCTCCTATCCTACCCACCTTCTTCAAAATATTGCAACAGGATCTTCACAGAAACAATAGGTTCAGGATATCATTTGATAAATCGGAATAAATTTTAACTTTTCAAGGGAGTTACTCTGCAAAGCTAAAGAGCAAATTGTTGCTCGATAACACAAAACTGTACACAGGAACAAAACTTGTGACAGAGGAAAAGTCATGAATGTCTAATTGGATCTTCTAACTGGCTTCCAAAAAACAAGCACAAAAAAGCAGGGCCAATGCAGATCAGATTGCGCAGGGTCTTGTCCTGTCATGTTTCAGCTTCCTCCAGTACCTCTCTGGGCCTCTGATCCAGTGTTTATCTAACATAGACCTTCTGATGAAACTATTAAATGGGCCAGATTTGGCACTAGGTGTGTTGTGAGTCTTACTTTTATAGAAAACTTGAGTAATCTTTGCATGCAGTAATTTTCCATTGGTTCTTTTAAAAAAATTGATAGAAGGAGATTTTATAGAAAATGTTGTTTTCAGTGTGAAGAAAGATCTGGGAATAGGATTATACATTTCACAATATTTTTTTCTGATGGGTAGAATTTTACCAGCTATTTATTTTGCAGATTAACGTGGTGACGCATCTTGGGGGGAGACTTTCTGAAAGCCAACATACTGGGTAATATGTACATATAAAGCAACAATTGTCCAACAGCATTCAAGTCCTAGATTTTTTCTGAAATTATTATGTAACTATTATGTTGTCACTCTGAACTACAGTAGTACTTCATATCCTCCTTTAAGACCATTGCAAATCCCGTCAGTCTTTACTGTCTGAAATGTTATGTTCAATTTTAGTAGGGTGTTACAATTTCATGTAGAATTATCGGTCAAGATCTTACAAAGCTAACATAATATAGGAATAAGAAAACATCACCCTTTTAACACTAGCAGTTTTTTACCTACACATTTTAATGAATTGGTTTGCTCTGTTTTCTGTGATCTTAAAGAATAATTGGAGGAGTTTGTTCTACTTAAAAATCCTCTATGGTTTCATTCAGTGTTTGTTAATAATTGCAATGGTTTAGAACTTTTGAGGAAAAGTAACTTTTGTCCTTTTATGTATTTCAAGGATACCTGAAGTATTAATACTATTTGATTTTTCAGTTATGTAGTGTCAACGTATGCCAAAAACACTGGCTACAGCAAAATTCTGCAGTAGTTCATGGTTTTACAGGTTAATGTCTTTTTTGAGAGTTTTATTCTCTCATGAGGTAGAGGAGCAGAGAGTTTTTTTGCTCAGGTAGAAGAAAAAATACTGCATTTTGTGGAATAGCTCTTCTATTTCCTCCTCCACCTCTTTAATATACCCTGGAAGGAGGAGTTGAGAAATGTTGAGTCTACATGTAGAACAACAGTGGTCCCTACAGCAATACGACTTCCCATGTTAAATCAGCTAGATGCCAACACCAGCAGTGTGTGGAGGAGCTGACTGCAGGACGTATTTGGACTTGTGTATTCACTTGCCAGGTTTGGTAGTGGGTTTTTTGTTTTTGTTTTTTTCTTCCCAATGTTTTATGTGTGATCCTTATCAAAAAGCCTTCTGTCAAAATCAGGAAAAAGTGAGGAAGTGACAGGGTTAGTTTCTCATGTCCTGAAATAGGGACCTGTACAACAGTATGCAAGTCTGGATTAGTTTGCTCTCTGTGTGGGTGTAAACACATTGTACATCTCTGCTCTGCATCTGCTGGGTCTCTGAGGTCTTGGGCTTTTAACCTTGGGCCTCTGAACTGTGCCCAAGTGGGATGCTCAACACAGGTTTTCTGAGGAAAAGGCATGAAGTAAGTTGTTCAGTGTTGCAGAAGCACTTGGAGTGTAGATCTGAAGTTTCCAGAGTGACCATGATGTTACCATTTGCCTTAATCACAAGGCCATACTTTCTGTACATATGGTTTTCCTGCCTTTTTAAACGTTTTTAACTCTTACATGGAAGAGCTGCTAAGGACATCGTCCTTTGCTCATTTGTTCCCATGACACTGTCAGTCCTGCATGATGAGCTGAGCAGACACTCAGTGGGGAAAAGTAGCGTGTGACTGACTGCTGCAGGTAAGTATGTTCAGGGATGCTGTGTTGCATTGTCTGAACAGCTTAAATGACAGTGCGAGTACTTAAATTCACAAAAATAGTTTCGTAATGGTTTCCCCTTTTTCTGCTTTCTACTTCTGAGCAGGAGAATGAAGGGAAGGGAATATGTTATTTGGATAGGTTCTACCCTAGACATACAACTGGTGCACATGGAGCTTTTAGGTCCCTAGAATAGACCTCTAGACAAAGAGGCGTCTGAATTTTTATCATCCAGCTGCCCCACCAGTAGTGGAGGGAGGGAGAGGGATACCATGTGTTACCAATGGGTTTTCACAGCAAGCAGATGCAAGACATACATTTCTGATTCGTACACAACAAAATCATGCGTTCGCTTAAAAGTTACAGGAGCTGGAGTACTTCAGACTAAAAGCACCTTCTCATGCTCTTCCTTGGCCTGCTTATTTTAATGGTATTGCAGTATGGTCTTTTCAGGTGTTGTTCCCCTGTGCCATAGCAGAGATTCCTGTCCAGCATCTCTTTCTTAGAAAAACTTAAAAACATCCTCAAATCTTTTTTCTGCTCCCTAACATCACAGTGGCTCCTGAGCCATAGGCAAGTATTCTGTAGGCCTGAAATTTCCCATAACTATGTGGAGGTGCTGTAAACTATCAGTCGGTATGGCCGTGCTACTAAAATAACAGAGCACCAGCAGTGCTGATGCAGTTAGAAAACCTACATTATGCACATACTCCGTGCAAAGTTTTGTTAGGAGTTAGGATTTTTTCCCAGAAGTTTATGCGTTGGCCAAATTTGCCTCCCAGGTTCCTGGTCCTCTTGTCCACATCTTGGGGGAATTTGTATGAAATGCTTTGGGTTGGGTTTGGGGTTTTTTGGTGTGTGTAAAGTAAAATATATTTTTCTTTAAGTATGTGTTTGGACTGTCTCAGCTGTAACCTTCTAAAAATATTTTCTGTCTGATTCACATACCTGGTATGGAAAATCTAAGCCCAAAAAATTGAAGGTTGGCAAAACTATAAGTAACTGAGAACAGACTTGTAATGGAAAATATTAGATTATTCTAATTACTCCTAACCCTGCTATTAACTCCTATCATATATTTTATTAAATTAACTCTATCTTAGGTCCTCTTGAAATGTTAGTGAGCTGTTACTTAAAAATAGCAGTAGTGTGTGTGAGCTGCAGCATGAAACAGAAAGGAGAGGAATCGGTTGTTGCAAGGTGAATGTCCCTTCATTACTCCTTCAGATTCCTTACCTGGGAAAAACATATGTGAGTGAAAGAAAAGTAGGGACAGAGGCTGTACAGGAAGATAAGTGGTTGGAGATAAGATGACACCTCATATACATGCAGGATAAGGTAAGCTGAATTTTCTCTGCCCTGTAAATAGAGAAGTGGCACTTTCCATAAATAGGTAAAAGAATGAACTTTTTTGGCAACTAAGGACTTAAAGTAAACTAAACAGAGTTTACATTCCTTCTGCAGGGAGGCACTGGAGGCACACAGTGATAGAGCCTTTGTAACAAAAATTATTTGAAGAAGTTATTTATTGCAATGTTTTGTGTGAGTAGAAGTGGCAAAAGTTTTTCTATTCGGTACAAAAGGTGAGAACCAGGAAAATGTCAAAATTTGATGAGGCTCGCATAGGGGAGTGAAGTTATCACTAAGTTCACAATAAGGCAGAAAGAAATCTTGAAGCCTCAGAATGAGGAAGGAGTGATATCTGTGACTGTATCACATCGTATCTATAATGACTTCTTATTGCTATCTGTCATTTTTGTCTTGATAGTACTTTTGAATTTGCCCACCTGAATTTAGCGATTTAAGACTGTATGTATTTAAATAGGGGACTTTGCAGGTATTTGCAGGTGATACAGAGGTTTCATAGAATGATAGAATGTTCTGAGTTGGAAGGGACGGGCAAGGATCATTGAGTCCAACTCCTGTTCCTGCACAGGATTTTCTAGTACAGCAAATGAAGGTTTCTTTTACACCCAAGAGCCACAACATGAAATGTGACTCTCAAATTTCAGCTAAAAAGAACTCTGTGGATACTGTTTCCTAACAGTGCTGTGTTTAGCTTTATTACTGAAGTGTTCAAGCTAAGTTAGTTCTTTGGTAGTCTGTGCTTGGCTGTGTCTTTAATTTTTTTCTTCTTTGAGGAAAAGATAGTCACAGATTTTTAGACCTGTGAGTAATACTTTTTGACTCTAATGCTTCTAGTTAACAATTGAAGAGATTGGCATGTTGTTTTACCTTCAGTTCAAGCAACAGTCAGCAATTAAACATTTAGCATTTATGCTAGATAAATTTTCAATCATCTGTTGCCTGTCACTTTGTTTGCTGTATGCACACTTTTATTTCCTCATTTCCAGCATCAGACTCAATGTATAAATTATTTAAAATTTTTCTGAAATGTCTTGGATACATAATACTTTATCTGGCTGAATACATGTGTGGGCATGTAAATACTTGATGTTTGCCTCACTATCTTCCAAGTGATTGAGAGGCTAGTTGCAAATTAACATAATTCTCACTGAATCAATTTTCATTGTCTTTGAAATTATAAATATTTAATTGTACAACCAGTGTTCTCTGATAGGTTATTCAATCTTGTATTGCAAAATTGCTAGTAGGATACTTTGATTATGTATATTATCCTGGATGTTGGTTTGTATTAGTATTGCTACTGCCTTTGAACCTCTACAGTGTGTTGACATAATTGCACTGAATGCCGTCTCCATAAGCGGTATAGATGTTGCCTTTTCTCAGGCATGCATGTTTGAGTCAAATTCTGTGCTGCATTAGCTCTTCCACTAATGCCAGTACAGTTCTGCCTGAAGTGTCTGCGATTCAGCTACTTGCTGTGTTTTATACTGTAACTCTTAAGGGAAGCAAATCAGGAAGTACTTTTCTCTCTTCCCTGCATTCTTCCCTTGTGTTCAAGTCAAATCTGGACCCTGCATGCCTCTGAACTTCACACTCACCCAGCTCCCTTTTGTGGGGTGCCTGCACCTCGCTGGCTGTAGCTCTTGCAGACATACCTGGGATAGAGCCAGGCTGGCCCCCTTGGCCCTGTGCTTTGTCCAGACTTTGCCATGAGTTTTGCAGCTTGTGCTGCCCATGCTGCTGCTGCTGTTATGCTGCCAGGGGTACCAGAACTCATTTAAATATGGCTCAGGAATATCTGCATTCACTGTGGCCACCAAGCCAACTACAACATAAATGCTGTGTTAGTCACAGCATGTAAATTCAGAAGGTTAAAAACTTAAATCTTAATTTGGGCACAATATTTGATTATGTCTGGGCACTGTTTGTGATAGCTGCTCTTGCAGTTTCTTCAGTAGCTGTTGCTGAGTTGGTCTATTCCATTCTCTCCACCTTCCTTACATGTGAAGAACCATCTGGTTTTCTGCAGTTGGGTGTGTCAACAACCACATTATGGTAACCTGTTTCAGGTCTTCTCTCAGTCAGAGCAGGCTTAGTCCAGTAAGAAGTGAAACTGCCTTGTAGCTATTTGAGTTTATTTCTTCATCCCACTTTGAATTACTGTTCAAAAGAGATTAACCTGGCAAGTGAAATCTTTGGTGAGCAGGGTGGCATTCTTTGATAAATTGATACAATGACTCTTCTTTTCAGAAACAAGTGCTTTTGTTTGAAATAGTGCTGTCAGTTTCATGTAAGAATAAGGCAGGTGGCAGGCAATACCAGAGGTAGTTAGGTTTCCATTTTGGAAGGCAGAACAATGCTAATTTAATGAAAATTTGGATGCGTTAACTCTTTGAAAGGAAGTGCCTGAAAATGTTGCTTGCATCCTGACTGCTCATCTTTGTTACTAACAGAATAGCATTTGAGTCCTCCATTTTGGCTCTGAAGACAGGCTAATCCCAATATTTAAATGTAATATATGCAGGATCTTTGCTAAGCTGCACAGACATTAGAAAAGCAACCTGCTTTGACTACTGCTCTTGAAAAATGATTCAGATGAACTACTTATGTTAACAGGTAAAGAGAAGCAGAGATTTCTCAGATGGATTACTGCAGAAACCCTATTAAGAAAAGATGCAAGGTGGATATGCGGTATTTCTTTCTCCAGGTATTTACTCATCATGAAGAATGTGGAGGTGATTTTTCATAGCTTGTATATACTGTAACTTGACTAAATACTGTTGTGTTTCATGTTCATATGCGTTTAGTTAGTCACTAGCAGAGGAAAAGGCTAAATTGGCATACCATGGTAGACATATAATGGAATATGAGACAGCAGAAAGCCAGCTCCTTTGAAGTGTAATGCTCATGACCCTGCTGCGTGTATACTTTTATTTTAATGTGTTCTTTGACACCATTTGACATTTTTATTTGTAAACAAAACATCTGTGCTTTGGAGGTCTTAGGTGGCCCAGGTGTTCTCCAGACAGCAAATACAAGTGCAAAGCAACACAGACTTCAGGTTTCTAGAATAAACTTAGTCTTGTGTCTAGCTTCTTGAAAATAGGAGTTTCTTGCAGCTAGTTGGCTGCAATATGGGGGCACTTTCATTCAGTTAGGAGTTGCGTCCTGCCTTGAGAAGTGAGAGGACTCCTTATAGACCCTCCAGATAAAATAACAAAGGATTTTGTGACAAAATAGAAGAGTCCTATATTTCATCAAATTTAGAATTCATCTGTTTCATGTAAATACACTTCTGCCATCAGTTATTTTTTGCAATATTCAATTTTATCCCAATGTACTGTTTCTGTTGGAAAGTTTGTCTTTTCCATAAAAAGGCTCATGGTTGTTCTATTAGTAGAACACTTCTGATAAGGGACATTGAGATGATCCAGATGGACAAATAGAGCAGAGCAGGCTAATTTTTTTTTTGTCTGTGTAACTGTAGGCATTAGCATGTGTTAGGAACTTTTTCCTTTTTCAGTAAAAGGTCAACAATTTTTCCTTACGTTTGATTCTAAGAAAGTTAGCCAAATAGGTGGCCACAGTGACAATGAGTTTTTAAAAGGGTGTCATCTGTGTAACAGTTGTGCTTTGCAGAGCTCATGAAGGAAAATACCAAAAGCAAGTCAGATCTTGTAGCTTCTTGGTTTGGTTACAAATTAGATTTCCATAGTCAGTGTTTCGCTGGCAAGGGAGAGGCTTTCTAGCTTGGAAAGCCAAGTAAGTTATTTTTCAGGAAATGACAGAGAAGCTCCTATGGGATTTTATGAACCATGTGTTTGGAAAAGATTGGTTGAAAGAGAGTTGAAAAAATCAGAAAACTACTTACTCTTACATGTCAGCTACTCTTTCATTCAACAGTGACAGCTCCGTAGAAGCCTCCCTTGAGCTTCCCGTGTTGTAGGAATTACAAAACTGTCTGACTGGGTTGCAGTATAAATTGTTTTACTACCTCTTCCTCAAAACCCTAAGAAATGACATACACTCTCAAAGGCCATCTTCAGAAAGAATACCCCCGAGTCCTATGCACACCTTTTGTACCTGTTTCCTACCAATACTGTACCATTTTATGAGTGGAGGAGGCCCATACTGCAAGAGAGCGTAAGAGGGAATATCCTTATCCTTCATTATTTTTCAGTATTGGTGGGAAAGACACGCTACATGCTGAAACATTCTTGAAGAGACCGTAGTCTGTTTTAGGTAGGTACTGGTCCCAGGAACATTGATAAGTGTTAATGAAGAGACAGCTTTTTCAGTAAATAAATGGCTGAAGGTTACATAAAATTAGCAAGGAGACATTTGAAGTAGGAGCCGTGTTTATAAGAACATGTGCTTGTGATTGTTCTTTTTTTTTTAAACACATCTTTTAGTAATGAAGGTCCAAGTTAGATTGCAGTAACATGAGATCTAACAGAAGGAGTCAGTGAAACAACATTCTTGTCCTCTCTATGGGCTTATGTCACAGTAGAAAAATCTATCTATTGTGTTATAAAAACAATAAGGCTGCTTCTCCGGGCCAGGAGAGGTCAGGTAACTGCTTTGCGCAGGCAGGAGCTGTTAGGAATATTCTCTGGAAATCCTGGAAATCACCCGTGATTCTGTGAGTGTTTCACTTCTCTGACATGGGCTTTCTCCTTCACAGACTTTTGACAAAGCAACCGCATAACTGCATAATGTATTGATTTCCATAGTTAACAAAAACTTTTTTCTTGTGCTATAAGTTAATATTGAACATTGTAATTGGGACTAAGTGAAACATTCTGATTTCATAGAACAGTCCCAGCAGTGCTTGGGGTGGGGGAAAGGGGGTGTTTGTGGGTCCAGCCCATGTTTGAGCTGGCTTTTGGTGAGATAAGCATATCTTGTAATGGATAATGTAGTGGATCTGAGTCTCTTTGGGGCCCTTCAGTAAAAATCAACCGTTGTGCTTAGTCAAGCTGTACCGCTAAAGGCTGAGGTACAGGCACGACAAGCAGTTGCCTGGGTCGGCAGAGAGGCAGAGGTAGCCACGGGCCCATTGCCTGCCTGTGAGGACCAGTGCTCCAAATATCTGTGCTAGCTGAGCTGCCTGTCTGTAGCTTCTGCTTTCTGACTGCTCTTGTGGCCATCAGGAGAAAGGGTTCAGCACATGTGAGGACTGCCACTAGGGAATACAGATGACTCTCAGCTCTGTCCCTGTTCATCCTCCCCCCCCAACACACTGATTACTCTCAGTTTCTAATACCTAACCTGTGGTTCCTTTTCCTTTACTGTCTGTTGCAGCCACTTTCATCCCATCTTAGAGCCACAGCAAAATCAAAATTATCAGACTGAGCTCTTCAGGGCTGTTCTTTCTTTACTGTGCCCCAACATGTATCCCAGTTCTGCAGCACGGTGGGGGCCCTTTCCTTACAGGAAGACCATGCAGGAGCTTGTATAGGGGCTGCTTGCGCAGGGTGGGAAAAGCAGTTGCTACAGGGAGGAGACAAAGATGTGACTATAAGCAACCTACCTAAGGCACAGAAGGTCTTAAGTCTCAGAAGATGAACAAGATGGGGATAACCCAAAGTAAACAGTGGATGCAAGACAGGTGAGAACAAGAACTGAGAGGAATATGGTTAGAGAGGAGAAAAAAAGGGACATTTCCCTTGCCTCAGGCCTCCATGACCCATGGCAGCCTGTTTTTGCGCCCTTGAGTTGTCCAGTGCCTGCTGCAGAACTGAGTTTTGCTGACCCCCATTCCAAAGAATGAAGTCAGAATAAGTTAATTTGTTTTCATTTGGGGGATAGCAAGATTCAGTTTTATCAAGGCTGCTATGAAGTTTGAGTTGGCTCTGAATACCGTCCTCGCCTCCGCCTCTGCTGTGGAGGGCATTCTGAAGTATGGAGCATTGCCATGAGGCACTTACCACCCCTGAGATACCGAATTGCTGCTGCAGCTACATGCAGCTCTGGTTACTGCCACCACCCAGCTGCTCTTACTGATTCTGTGGACTATCATTTTCCCCCGGATCAGTTGGACGGGAATAGGTTTAAAGTCATCTTTTGATCTCTCCTACATGCCATGGTCTTGTTCTAGTCATAGCACAACTGAGACAGAAAATGTGCCATTGTCTGAACAATAATGAAACACTAAAAACGTGGAAATCCCATTAGTGTTTCATGGACCGTAGGTGTCATTTAATTTGCTCTGGAATTCTTTCCATACAGCCATGACAAAGATTTAAGGTTGAGTTTCTTGACACTTTGAATGCATTAGCTGTTCCTTAGACAAAAGTCTGTCAAGCACACTGAGGCATTTAAAGGGGTGTATTTATCTCTGTAAGTAATATATTAAATAGAATTAGTGTTGGTAAGCTTGGTCTTCAGAGAGAAAAGCACAGAATTTTTGGGGGTTATCTTTCCTGGTGAATGTTAGACAAATATATCTGGTTTATGTAAACTTCTCTTTTTCTGCTTCTGTTTTTTGTAGCTCCTCATTCTAAACGAGGTTGCCCCAAATCTCTTTCTAAACTAATTTTTCAGAAGTTTATATACTTTGCTATTAATTTTTCTATGTATAAACATACACAAGATGGTTGTATTAATTTACCATAATTATAAACTGTGTAGTTAATGTAGTTTCCATGAGTGAATATAAAAGTGTCATGTGTGTATTTCTCATGTAGGAGAAAACCAAGCTGAGAAGCTGCTGTTCTCGTTAGTTTTCCTCCTTACTCCTGGTTATGTTTGTCATTCTTGTCTGTGGTTTTTGTTAAACTGATCATTCAGGGTTTTTGATACAAAGTTACTGGAGCTGCATATTTTCACATCAAATTATCAGATAAAAGGTGTCCTTTTGTATGCAGTGTAAGTATTTGACATCAGTAAGAACTGAAGGAAGGCAGTACCAGTGTTATTTACCACACAGTTCTTGATGTGCACTTAGAAAACCAGTGCACTTACAGGAAGGCGTGAGTGCTTCTTGTATGTCCTGTTGGTTCCTGTTTTCTTCCATTTGTACTTTCTGTCTTGGAAATTCACAGTGACAGAATACCAATTGTTTGCCTGTATATAATCCAATTTAGTTATTATGTAGTACTGTCCAGTTTCTGCAGCAAGGAGAGAATTGTAAGTATTCTTCCTGAAAACAGTGAAAAAGGATCATTCAGTTAGAGGTTTGCTAACAATCAGAAATGGATAAATTCAGGAAAATTGTAAAATTAGGCGTAAGAAATAAGAAAAATAAGAAATTAAGAAAATTGTTTCCAAGATCTGAATACAATCCATAAAATTGGAACAAAATGAAGGCAAATAAGAGAGGCAAAAAAGGGTTGTTATTTAAAAAAAATCATATGTCAATCTGCTTTATAATTTGACCTGAAAGTTTTTACTATCTTATTAATGAAAACCTTAGGAATTCTTCTTGAAGCGTTTCCTTCACAGGTTTGATGGTTATGAATTGCAGTGGCAGATCTGCAGTTCTGCTAGGGGAAAAGATCACCATTATTCATACAGATATCCAGTCCAGAGGTGTTTGTCCCATATATCATTTATGTGGGTTAAATTCTGTTGGAAGAATGCTTTTAATGGATAATGATCTTCTGGCTTTGTGCAAACATGTTTGATAACTGTTTTGGTAGTAACCAAGAAAGGTGAGTCATTTCTAGTTTCAGAGTAATCATAAAGAGTTTTCTAATTGGTGTCTTCATATCTATGGTCCCTTGCGCCCTAGTCAGGATGAACTGCAGATCTTCCAGTACAGTGTAATTTCTGGTATTTCAATGACTATGGGAAAAGCATTTTACTTGTCCTATTCAGTGATTAATTGTTGCATTTTTCATTTAACTAACTGTCACTTATAAAAAGTCATATGTCTTTTCAGAGTTATCTGTTCATAGAACATGAACATTTTTACAAGAAAAGTAATTTCCTTGCAGTGTTGCATTTTTTCCCCCATAGTTCTTCCGTCTTTATTTTGGCACTTTCATCTATGTTCACCAGTTTCCTTACATTGTTTTTCTGTCAGGGCCTGCAATTGCTCAGTTAAATTTGTGTGAGATTTTTCTATAGCTATTTTGAATCCATGAAGAGATCCTGTCTCTCTCATAAGCTAACATATCTTTCTGTCTTTCACACAAAGCCATGCTGTTATATGAGGTAGTGGCACAGAAGCTCATTTTGTGCTTTTAGTTTGCACTTGTGAATTGTGATCTGGTAAACAGTGAGGAGGCAAACCTGGAATTTATGATGTCTAATTCAAGTCATTTAATAATATGAAGTAAATAAGCACAATATGTGTTATTTCACTTACTTGCGTTTCTGCTTTCTAAGTTAACTTTGTAAATCAATTTAATATTTAGATTTGCATTAAATGAAAACATTTACAGATTTTCCATTTATTTATCACAAATTGCTTTACATTTCTGAAATATAGGTGCCACAGTGAGTATATTAGAAATGCCATTTGCAGAGTTTTGTTTTCAAACAGTAATTTTTAACTTCATGCATAGCAGATCTGTTGTCCAGCTTTCTAAATTTTAGATGGTTGCTAAAGCTGGGTCCAAGGGCTCTGGATGGTAGGAAGCAAACTTAAAGCCTCTGTACCGGTACAAAGAGTTGAGGGTATAAAGGTACCAGATTTGTGGTTTTGGAAATGACATCACTGTGCACAGGAAGCAGTGGTTCTCACTTCTCGTGTCTTCTGCGAAAGTGACCAGCAAATACATTCTTTAGTGTCATCTTGTTAACAAAAATTATGTAAACAGTAATTAAAAATTTGCTAACATTAAAAAGGAGGCTGAATAAGTGCTGCATACTTTTGGTGTTTTGAAGCCCTTTCTGTAATTCCTTAACCAGTGATGAAACAGAGAACAAAATAGATACACGCTTGGAAAAGAAGGTCCACAGAGGGATTTGTATTTCCTCACTTTCCCATGTTCCACCTATTTTCCTTTATGAAATGATGGGTTTATTGACTTCAGAGGCAAAGACATTTCTCTGAAGTTGCACATGTATGACTAAAACCAAAATGGGACTGCACAAGCCAAGCCATGATTCACAAAAAAGTTACCTGTCAAGGGAGTGCTTATAGCTGAGGCAGGAGCCCCTTAGACTTCTCCAAATTGTTTGGCAAACCCTGTAGCCAACAGAAGTGCTAAACTAGCAGTGGTGCAGAGGCTTTTAGCTGACTGAGGTGTAAGTGGGTGTTGTGAGTTGCTTGTAATTGCTGGAGATTTAATATGAAGTTAATTCAAAACTGTTGCAACTCCTGAACTGGTAACTTACACTCACTTCTGACATAACTAATTTTGTATTATGTTATCCATTCTTCACACCAAAGGATCCTTGAAACTCCTTCAATGCAGTGGTTTTCCTGACAATAGTTCCTTGCAGAACTATTTCTTTCATACCGTGTGCAGAATATAAAATGTAAATAATGTTTTCCTCTCATATAATTAGGATGTTAAGTTTCAACTAAAGAAAAAAACCTACATTGATTTTTCTTTGCATGTGATTCTCTTTACAACTCTGAACTTACAACATATTCCTAAGGGTGCCTTGAAGATTTTTCACGTGTAGAGGAAAATTGTCTAATAGCCAATAGCTGTTCTCCCAAAATAGTCTAAACAGATGGGGGGGGGGGGGGAAGAAAAAAATCAATGCACCCAAATAAGGTCATTTGCTCCCAGTGATTAGGACACAGAAATAGTTCTTTTCAAAGAGGTAGAATGTAGCACAAGTTGTTTTGATGGATTACAACGATCTGAACTAATTTTGATAATGTAAACATTGGTGTGAAATGATTGCAGTCCCATCCATACTGCATCCAAACAAAGGTAGACGCATTTCAGTCTGGATTAAATAAAACAGTGTCTCTTTCTAATGTGGTTTGACTAGCCAGTGAAAACCATAGCATTTTGGCCTGTTTGAAAGGCAGGTTCTAGTGGACAACAGAAAATGTTTATCCAGCACGGTTTCTCTGTGTTTGTTCTGATCAATGCTGGCTGGGCATGTTGTGACAGAAACCCTTTTTTCTGCATTCAGGCATAAACACTGTTTGCGAATTTGTTTCAGAGAACTTTTTATTTGGCCCAAGTCTTGGGTCTTGATGTAATCATCTGTCCTGAGCACCATCTCTCATTGTCCTGGAAATAATTATTTCCAGCGTGTTCTGAGCAAACCAGAAGACAAAGAACTCATAGATAGACCAGACACCTTTTCTGTATTGCTTTTCTGCTGATCTTTTCTTCATTTAATAGACCATGTTTTCCTGAGTACTTCAAAATATTTCTCATCACTTGCCCTCAGAACTGACCTGGTGACCTGAGAATCAAGAAAATGTCATGTTAGTGACTACTAATTAGTGGATCCAGAGAGCTGCTTCTCCTGGCCTTTCAACCTTCCAGAGACAGCAACAAAAGCTGTCACATGTATCATACAAAGAAAACAAGCATTTGCCATGTTTGTTTGCTTGGTTAGTTTTTTTTTTTTCCTAGGGTGTAGATAGTAGCACAAGCTCAACTGAGTCTACAGATGAATTTGTAGGTTAGGAGGAAATTAACCTGCAATATAGTATTTGCATTTATTTCTCCTTTTCCCTGCTTTACATACTATGTTTGTTATCCAGTTCTTACTGAACATGTGTGAGTGTGTTAGTATGCTGTATTGTAAGAGGGGAAAAATAATGATTCTTTATTTCTTTCTCTCTCCTTTTTTTGCTCTTACCATCCTTTGTCTTAAATTTTTTTGTAATTGCTTCAAAATATATTAAATATTTCTGAAAGGGAATATTGTAATGCTTAGCTTTCAATGTACAGTATACAGTCCAAGCTTCACTTGTCTTTTCATATGTTTGTTGAACAAAATGTTAACAGAAGATTCCGCCATATGTTCCATTAATCATTGTTGTACTTCTGCACCTTGTGAGTCATCGTGGGTTTTTTGGAACCACCTACTAGAATGACTGAGGTAAAATGTGCAGGCACAGCCGTGTCACAGAACTGTTTGTGCAAGTGCATTAATATCCTTTTTATTATTTATAATTTTCAGGTCTTTAAAATAGAGGTGCTAATGAGTGGAAGGAAACATTTTGTGGAGAAGAGGTATAGTGAGTTCCATGCACTTCATAAAAAGGTAGTGATCTCTTTCTTTATAAGATGTAACTTTTTTTTGCCTTAGTTGTGATGTTTTCCTCTCTTGAAATTGTTACTATACATGGTTTATCTTGAATACATCTTGTGATTCCTGTCTGTGGAAATGAGTTCCCAACTAACTCAGTTTCTTCTGCATTTTGGGGAAAGGGATGATAACTTCTCAGATGTACTAACTCTCCTTTTCTTTTTGATTATTGTTTACATGCTGTATTGCTAAAATGCTGTCTGTAGTATGGCTTTTTTCTTCTTGTAAAATCACAAAATAAGACGCATTCCTATAGCAAACAAATAAGTTTTTGGTTTTTATCCGATTAGGCAAATAATTTGTGAGTTCTATAAATTGTGTTGCTAACCGGCTATATATAAATCTGAGGAAACAGCTTGTATATACCAGGAAACTAGACTTGAAAAAGTCTAAGTAGACCATCTCACTCTGCTGCTTTTCATACAAAGAATGTGATATAAAATATCTGCTAAGCTTGTCCACTGAATCTATCTTACTAATATATAGAAGGGAACTCAGCACTTTGAAGACTGGTTATCCACTAATTGTTCTTTAAATTGTTTTGATCACTGTTAAAGGAAAAGTGTGATTTCTCCCCTCCAGGCTGAACTGGATGCTGCTATACACTTGTGCAGCTGAAAGGCAAGTTTTACATTTTTTTATCTGCCTTATTGGAGGCCAAGTATTGTGAAGGAGAATTCTGTAAAAGCATTGCAACCCCTTGCCAGCAGTGGGGCTGCAATGAAGAGCTTCGGTCCTTCATCCTTAGGACCTGAGTTAACTCAATGCTTGTTAGTCTGTAGCTCAAGGGGCAGTGGAGGGAGTGCATGCTCAGCTCCTTTGACTGGTGCTTCTTGCCTTCAGTGTGGAAGAGCTTCCTCTGCAAATGGCAGAGAGGAGCTTGGGCATTTACAGCTCCTGCCACTGCAGTGTCAGGTTGTAAGGATGCTGTCAGGGACTGTATCAAAAGCCTTACTAAATCCAGAAAAACTACATCCATTGGCTTCTCTTCATCCACTGGCTGGGTGACCTCATCATAGAAGGACAGCAGATTAGTTAGACAGGACTTTCCCTTTCTGAACCCACATTGCCTGTGCCTGATGATTGCATTGTTCTTTAAATGCCTTTCAACACTACCCAATATAATCTTCACCATAGTTTTTCCAGGAACTGAAGTTAGATTAAAAGTCTGTAGTTTCCTAGGTCTTCCCTCACACCCTTCTTGTAAATTGGAGTAGTATTGGCTGTCTTCCAGTCTGCAGGGACTTTCTCAGACTCCCAAGACCTTTGGTAGGTGATCAAGAGGGGTCCTGCTATAATATACACTGGTTCCTTCAGAACTCTGGGTTGAACCCCATGGACTTGTGGACATTCAGCTGGTACAGCTGATCCCTTACAATCTCAGTGTCCACAAATGGAAAGTCACTTTTCCCACACTCGTGGTCGTCCAACTCAGGGCAGCCCAAGGTCAAGACTGGGGCAAGAAAAGCATTGTCTGTCTCTGCTTTTTCTTCTTCCCTTTGTTGTCTAATTTCACTGTAATTTCTGGAGCTGCACAATTGCTCCACACAAAAATCACGGATGACTGCAGTCTTGCTCTCAGATTTGTCTCCAGGTACACTGCTTCCTCTTTACGCAGTAACTCCCTTTGCGTAGGTTTCTCCTTAGAACACTGGAAGAACCATAAATTATGGTCCCTTTGTCTCTCTCCAGAAATAGCAGCAAAATAAACAAACCTGAGAAACAGGTATTCTAACCAGACAGTTTGCACCATTCTTCAGTTTGTTTCATCTTACTCCTCATCTGCTTGCTGTCTGTTTATATTAATCTGCAAACCTGATAGTGACTTTTTCTTATTTGTTCATTGTACAGATCCAAAGCACACAGCATATTTTAGCAACAGAATACCTCTTTTCTTAAGTCTTACTTTTTGAAGTTGTAGTAAAAACTCAGTAAATGCGGTGGAAGATCTTGTGCTCTGAACCTTTCTTAGTGCTTTCAGTGTTAGAGAGATCCTGGAGAAAGCATTCTCTAGTAATAACAGTATGCATTTTCACCATTTCTTCTCTCTGTTTTGTGTTACGGCAGAAAATCTCGACACTCGTAAAAAAGCTGGGTGTGTATTTGAACAGTTTTTTATAGGAAAATAATTTTTTGACCTTGTATCTGGATTGTTCTTTGTGAACAATTTGTTCACGTCCCATGACACTATTTATTCTTAGCTCCAGATACCAGTTTGCTTTCAGCATGCCAATGGGTTATTTATTTTTTGTTCCTCTCTTCCCCTTTAATTTAAAATCTAAGTTTCACTCTAAATTGCTGTGAATACATGGCAATTGGAAAGGTATCTTTAGACTTTCTGCATATTCAAGGTGCCCTTAGTGCTGGAGATGTCTGTAGTGTGCAGGAGAAACAAAGCTTCTGTAGAGAACAACTGTGGTAGAAAATGGAAATAGAGGCCGAAGGGAAGATTATGCCTTTTGTTGGAGAAGGACACGCTCCACTTGTATGGAGGAAGGAAGGAAGGAGGACTCCATTGCTCATATAGGACATTATTTGTTCATCAGAATGCCAATTACTATTTTGATTCATTTTTTTCTTTAAACAAAGCCATTTCCAAGAACATGGCTGGATTTGTTTCCTTCCTGGGTTCAACCTTTCTTACATTCCAGTTATGTAAAAAAGTAAAGCCCCACTTCTTGTGCTGTCTGGCTGTAGTGGAAAAGGTGTAGAATTTTTTCAAGACTGCCATGCTACCCCAGGAGTACAAATTATTCCCTTAACAAAAAATCTGTACTGCTGTTGGCTTTGTTTTAAATACTTTGCATAGGCCATTATCCTTTGACCTGTTTATGAATGACAAACCAAACCTTTCAGGTACCATTCACATTACAGCATTGTGTTCAAGTCTGAACGAAAGTTTTATTTTTTTCATATGAAGATTTTTTTTGTAAAGAATTAAATTATTTATATAGCATAGTTAAAATACAACCATTCTTCCATATCTATTCCTTAATTCCTTTTTATACTTTTTTATATTTACATTTCTAAGTGTTGGTAGTTCTTCTTAAGCACCAGAATGCCACAAGGTCACAGTGTTAAAACCACTGCGGTGAAATCTGAAAAAAGTCTTAAGTTCTGTACATCTTCTTTTTGCAAGTTATTTGAAATTTTAGAATAATTAGTGCACAGTCTAAATCATTGACTTCTCACACTTAGACAAATAATTCTTTACCTGAAAATCTGAGCCATCTTTTAGTCTTGCAGGAAATAGAGGCTACAGTATGTCAAATAGGCATTAGGCATTAGGTCAGTGTTACGGACAGGTATTACAGACAATAATTGTCCTCGAATAAATATTTCTCCTGTAGGAACAGGTTTAAAGCAATATAGCAAACATAGACATAGATTTGCTTAATATTCTTTGTCATCATCATAATTATTTATTTATTGCAATATATTATTGTATTATTGTAAATATTAAAAAGTGGGCTTATAATTTATTCTTTGTACATCTGTATAACATGTGCTTTATACCTACAGCACCTGTGCTTGCACATTTAAGCAATTTTTTATTGGATGCTTTTTATAACAGGGCCACAGAGCACAAAAGGATTGTTAATCATCAGCTGAGGTACCAGCCACAGAGTATTTATCTTGTAAGCAGCTAGGCCTTGGTGGTCGCTTGTATTGTTTCAGATTTGTCTCCCCTCATCTGGAGCATTCTGTTCATTTGTTACTCCTCTGCAGGTGCTGTCATAGTTCACAACAGCTGTGACCACAGCTTCTTCAACATTCTTTACCAATTTAGGGAAAAAATGGGTGTTTAGATTCTGGCTTTAAGATCAGTCAGTAAAAGTACATGGGTTTGGGGCTTTGTTTCAGTACATTGTTTTTCTCACTTCATGTTGAATTCTATTTTAGCATTGTTAAGAAATAAGGAAGTTGCAAAATGTTTCCAGAGCAATTGAGGTTTCTTTGCTGCAGCTTCGTTACTTGTGATTGTAGAGACGTTGATATGTTGGCGCTGCTTTTTCCTATAGTGACATCTCAGCAAGCTCAAAGATGAAATGTAAATTCTCCGTCTCCCATGGGTATGCATGTCAAAGTCAATTTTGAGTTTCTTTCCTTGCATTCCTTGCCTCGGATTTACTCAGAGGCAATATCCAACAGGAAGAATGTCTAATGTCACCTTCTATTAAAATGCAATGGAGTCTATTCCAGTTATTTTTGCTCTGTAGTTTTGAGTAAAAAGTTAATGTTTTTTGGTTTTGAAAAAATATGTTGCTTCAGCAAGAGGATTCTTAGTGTTGTCAGAATGTGTGTTTGTGTGTGTCACATGTATATACGCTCATGTGTACATATATACACATTTCCATATGTATATATAAAAGCTTTCCTGTGGGAATCTTTAGAGGAATAGTTATGGAGGTCTCCTGGAAATACCTTCGGTGGCAATCTTGCTGTTTCTCTGTATAAGATATTAAACAACTGTCCATCTCTTGATGCCATTTGAGAGCACAGATATTTTGCTCTCTTAATTGCTAGCTCTCCAGAGGAATGCTTAGATCTCCTTCCTGTACTTCTCCCAGCTGTTCATAGTTGCATAAATCTAGAGCTAGAAATTGTTGTGGTGTTTTGTCACCGCACAGAGCAAGGTAGTATCTGGGTAGGTTGCAGTGACGTTGTGAGGTGTAATCCCGGGTTGCCTAATGGGCAACTCATTTCAAGTATTCTAATGTAGTTGTTACTGTTTATTTTTAAGGATGCTAGTCACAAGAAATTGTTAGTAGGGTTCCTCTTCACTGTCCAGGGCAGGTAGACATGGAGATTTTCAACTGCAACCTGTAGGTATGAAGTCTATTGTTATTTCAGTGAGCTGATGGTGAGTAACTTCATGGCTGTGCTGTTGTCATTTATGCATGGTAAAATAATTACCTGTACTATCTCATCTCTAACATAAACATGTTT
Source organism: Phalacrocorax carbo (assembly GCF_963921805.1). Lineage (NCBI taxonomy): Eukaryota > Metazoa > Chordata > Aves > Suliformes > Phalacrocoracidae > Phalacrocorax > Phalacrocorax carbo. Next base: position 65,307,435 of record NC_087548.1, on the reverse strand, counting down.
ACTTTAAAGGGATGCTATTATACTTTGTTTCTGTCTGTGTTTCTTTTCGTTTGCAGCTCAAGAAGTTCATAAGAACTCCAGAGATCCCTTCAAAGCATGTGAGAAATTGGGTCCCCAAGGTTCTGGAGCAGCGACGGCAGGGTTTGGAATTGTACTTGCAGGTGAGTCTCTTCTCAGCACTGTGAAAGTAAGAGTGACATCCATTTTCAAAGTGGTAGTATTCAAAGCATTTGAAGATATGGCTAGGATGAAGTGGGGTGTTTTATTGGCAGGCAATTTTAGAGGTGGGCAAATGAGCTGGATACTTACCAGCAGTGATGATTTCTGTTCGCTTAGCAAGACTAGCAGCTAGAAATCCAGACTGCTCTGCACTTTTTTCCTGATTCTAGCAAAAGCTGCTGTCTGACTTTGGCAAACCTCATAGTACCTCATTTTCCTATGCCTAAAATGGGGAACATAATGTTATTCTTTACAAAGTTGTTCTGACTGTACTAATCAAAGATGTTGCAGAAGAGGTGTAAGGAGGCTTTACTTAACTCACCTCCATTTAGACACACTAGGGAAGAATCAGGTCATCAGATTCATACCCCTTTATTGTACATGCCTGTATCTGAATTGTTTAACTCAGTTTGGAAACTTGCATTTAAAGTCCCAGATGCTACCTGTTTGGGTTTTGATTTTGCTACAGACTGTAAAAGGAGTCTTCAGGAATGACTCAGACATACAGGCATCTAAGTATACCTGTGATAAACCCCAGCGTTTTTTAATAAATGCAATTGCTACTCTTGCCATGATTGCTTTAAGAATGCTCTGTGGTATAGTTTCACAGCTGTTCTCTTTTGATAAACCTAGATTAAGGTGTTCCTATAAACATGTTCTCAGTTCACTGCACCTTCAGCTGTGCAGTTCTGTTCTATACATGTTCTGTTTTATAGAAGGGGATTGAGGAAATTATCTGAGTCAAAAGATAATTGTTTTGGGAGGAAGGCAAGAGTGAGAGTATTCTACTTTTACTCAGATCAGAGTAGTAAAAATAATAAAAATTCGAGAGATCTGATATATGTCATCATCTACAGTTGCAGCAGCACAATGGGAAGAGCAGTGAACTGCAACATAACGGACACTGAGCTGCATTTGTAGAAAATAGATGGTTCTACACCACTCAGGAACCTCCCTGATTCTCAGGAAGGTTTGTAAAAGAAGCCTTCTTAAGGAGGAGGATAGAATTAGTGTGTGACACAAGACAGTACTACTTCTGACATTCAACATTTAAAAAGAAATTTAGAACTGAGTAAAACACAACTCAGATTTTGTTCTGAAATATAGGGAGTGTTTCAGGCAACATAGTTAATTTTTATTTTTAAATATTTAGTTAGTATTGTTAAATTGAAAAATTTAATCCTTTTTTCCTTCTTGCTCTATGATATTTATAGCATCTTTGGCATCTAAAAATTACATTTATTGGGTGGGTGAAAAACATTGCTGTTGGGGAGACTTTGGTTTTGGAAAGGAATAGGGCCTTTTTGGTTTCGATGGCCGTCAGCACAGTTTGCCCCACCATCAGTATGTTTTACTCTTACAGCCATTTGATGTGAATTTTCATACAACTGTCTTTTGGAGAATATTGCTACTAAGGCACGTGCATTGATTCCTCTTACAAGGTTAGTTTTGATAAAAAGATATAGGAGTAAATTGGTTAACACTTTTTAATAGCTCATAAACTTTAAAAGAACATCTCCCCCTACTGGAAGTGTTAGTCAGCTCTTGTTCTTGTACAACCATGTACATCTAATTAACTTTTCCCCTCTTCTGTCACCATTGGCTAACATAGGAACATGCAGTGGTTTAGGTTGGAAGGGACTAATGCTGGACATCAGCTGATTAAAACATTACAAGCCTCTAAGTTATGTCCACACTAACATGCATACTAAATTAAAATAAGAACAAAAATCATTAATGTTCTTGTCAAAGTCATTAATTTCTGTTTCTGCTGACAGAAAGTAGAACTCATCATCAGTGAAATTTTAACTTTTAAAATAATAAGACCCTGATTTTAGACAATTAGAAGTTCATATTAAGGCACTTCAGTTATTAAAATGTTTTTAATAATGCAAAGCATTTTCCAAGATGAAGTATAGGAATGTGCAACAATTTCAAGACTTGATCAATTTTTAATTTAACACCATGTACATAAAATATTGCAGACATATTTTCAGGCAATACTAATGAGAGTTAACCTGTAAGAGCCGTTTTTCTACTACCATCAGCCAGCCATTTGTACAGCTGGTAAACTATTATGGAGTCATGGTAGTTTTTAACTGTTTTTCCAAGACCAGCCAGAATCTCACGCAGATATCAAGCATTGTTATGTTCAAATGATTTGTTTTATGCAATACATATTCTTTTCTCATTATTGCACTTTGCACCTTGAAAGCCTGTACAGGCAAGAAGTAATATGCCATGCAGATAGATAGCAGGCACATGCAAACTTGTATCTGACATGGTCTAATCATACTGGCTTCTTAATATATTTTTAATTAAGTAGGCTTTTATAGTTAAATTCAGATAAAAATAATTATATGAAATTAGAATAGTAGAATTGGTCTCTATCAAGTAGTAAAGAAAGCAAGAAATTCCTGTGTCTGAGCTGGAAGTTGCTGTAGTTGCCAGTACCTTGTTACTTCTTTTTTACCTTTCATGATGAAACCCCCCTCTTAAATACTTTCAGCACAGGTTGTTTGTTTCTTGGAGTGGGTGGACAGGAGCTCAGAAACATTTCATTATATCTTTCTGAAGAATAGCAAAATTATGGCTAAACCAAATATTATTAAATTCTGAGATACAAATAGTAATTTTCTGAAATTTATCAGTATCCACTGTCAGCTAATATTATCAGATGGTTTATTTTTCTCTCGTTTTTGAGAGGTTGAGTGGGGTTTTTTCTTGTTATAATAGACGAATTTTCATGGAATTGTGAAAGAATGATTTATCTGTGTTATTTTTAAGTGACTTTCATTTTTTAAAAGTTTGGGCAGAATTTACAACTTTCATTTTTAATACTGTGGAACACCTGTCTAGAAAGCACTGGTATGTGTAGTAATTCAACTACATATATAATAATAATGCAGAGCCCATGTGAGTACTGAGAAAAATCAACTGACGGACAAGAGGAAAGAAGGATTATGTTTAACATATTAATGAGGAAACAGGTGCAAAGATAAGCGAATGACAGAGTGTGGCCCTAAACATTCAAGCAAGTTATTATGAAGCAATAAGCTATTGCTCCTCTGCTGATCCGTGGTAGCTGTCTCTGTGCCTGATCTTAACCTACAGCACACAGGACTGAAGTTGAGCTAGTTTAATCTTCACTAGATAAGAGCATGCCTGTTACTGACAGGGGAAGAGGACTAAACCAGCTCCAATTACCTTGTGATGGCTATCAGCTAATAGCTACCATAATTCAATTAGCATGTGATATAAATTCTGACTTAATACGCACTTACTGGTATATATGAGTTTACAGCTTGTAATACAGCAGAGATGAGAAACCACGTAGTTTTGATTTTAAATTTGTAAAATAAACCATTGGATTACACTGTTGCTGACAAAATCTCTCTGATAGTAGTAATAGGTTGCACCAAGATTTAAATTTAGCTATGATTTGTTTATGGTTATGAAATGTCTTCCCTTCATATGTTTCTGAAGAGCTTGATGCGGAGAAAGGGCAGAAGATACAGATTTGAGGTAGCTGTTTGTGTAGGGAGCCTCTAATGTGAGAAGGCCTGGAAGTGCATAGAAAGTCTGTGACTCATGCTGCTGTGATCGTGAGCCTGGAGAAATATCTTTGCTTGAAAGAACCAGGAAGTAAAGGGAAGTGTGGATTATGATAGGGCAGACTGTTAATCAGTATTGTAGCTTCTGGATGGTGGTTTTTTTATTTGTTTTTTTTTTTTTAATCCACTGTATAATATTCAACTGTTTATCACAATGCAATAGAGAAATATGGTCTGCTTTGGAAGCCTATTTAAAGGAGATACCAATCACTTGAAATGCTCCCTCTTGTACAGTTATTGCTGTGTATGAGTTTAGTAAGTCATCTTGTGGATGGACCAACTGAACAGGTAGTTGGGGATTTATCTTGGACATTGAAGACATTGGGATTCCTAAGGGTAGTGCTGAGGGACATTCTCTAATTTTATCAAAGCAGCTGCATCGTCAATCTGATCAGTATTTGTTACAAATAGATTTTATATGATGTAGTCTTGGAGGAGCAGTTTTTGTGGAGCTTATTTCCAGTGAATTGGTAATGGGGAAGAATTTGATCTAGCCACCTGTTCTCTACTAATTTAGAGTTAGGTCATATCCTTGCCCCAGTAAGCTGACACTGGATGTTATTGCCATCCAGTCTCTCTGCCCCAGGGGATTTGCCCCTTGAGTGGTCTGCCTTTTAAAGTTCAATAGAATAGATATTTCCTAACCTCCTTGGGCAGAAGAAATCTCATCATTTGCTGATACCATCAGTTCAACAAGATAACAGGCATCGTTAACAGAATTCACTGTGAAGTAGTACCCACACCTCAGCACAAGACTGCTAGTCTTCACTGAAATGATTTGGTTATGGAGAGAGATTTTGGAGGAGGCCCATGTTTTTGATGAGCTTCAGGATACTAACTTGTTTCTTGTGGTCTGGGTGACCTGAAGAACAACTTGTTGTCACTGGCAAGAATCTAATATAAAACAGAGGGCTGTAAACCTTCTGAACTGCTCTGTATGTGTATAGGGTCTATATGTACATATGTCTCTAATGAGAGTTAGTATGTGGAGCTAATATTTCTCTCTCAGCTGAGGTCAAGAAAACATACTTGCCTTTTATTTACTCTTGAACTTTTTACAAAAAGAACAGTCCTGATTCCTGGAGATAAGATTGGTTAAAGTGCTGCTTGGCTGTGAGACTTGAAGACTTGATGAACTTCAACATTCCAGCAGTTTCAGGAATCCAAATCTTCAAAATGAATTATGGAGTTTATGAAGCTGGACTAGAGATTTGTTTTCCATTTAAGGAAATAATCTGGAGATCTGAGAAGCACTTTGACCTATATTTCAGTATTCTTCAAAATGCAATTCTCTTTAAAAATACTTTAACTACCAGTCCTTCCTGAAAAAGATAAATAAAACCATATTTGTTATGATTTTGCTCTTAAGAAAGTAGAATCCCATCCTATACTCCTTAGCTGTCTTAGTTTCCAGCAGGGTGGAGTTAGGAAAACAGTGGATGGAGTGATGAATAATGTGTAGTTTCTTTATGAGTAAGTTCAGCAGAAATACATAGGAGAAGATAACCCATTATTATATTGCATTTTTTACTCTTTTTGGGGGGAACAGTTCAACAGCCACTGAAAAAAAATGAAGACAAATGAGCTATTTCTGAAGTTAGTGACTGCAGAAGGAGAGCTATCTTGGAGGAAATCCGTCCCAGGGTGTCATTTCTTCATCGGCCATGATGACTTTCTTTAATTACTTCAATAAACATTGATATTAAATTCCTTGAGGTAAAGTTTAAATAAGTAAATAGATAGCCTTTTCTGACTGGACCCTGGGTATGAACAAATCAATAAATCTGGATGGAAGGATTAAATAATCTTCCCTGGCCACAGAAAAAACCCTCTGATTTTAATCATCAATACAAATTGTATTTAAAGCTTTTGAACTATCTTCTTTTAAGTTGATGAAGTTGTGTGCTGTTGCTTCATAAATGTTTTAGATTCAATTCAAAAAAATTGAAATACTGAAAGCATTTTTTTGTTGTTGTTGATTTGGAAACACTATTGCAGAGCATTTCAGAGCTAATACAGTATTTTGTATTGGAACTGAGGATAAGAATCTTCTGCTTTCTTTGGGTGTCAGTCATTGCCCCTTTTCACTATCATTTGGGGGAATGAGATATTTTGATTTTGGAGGGTTTTTTATCTAATTGTGAGGAAAAATAATTTTCTGTCACCTAGTAGGAAGCTTAATTAGTTCTTCACTGCTTAACTTACTCAATTTCTGTTGCCTTTTGCTGTTCTAACAAGGAGGAATGTGAACCCAGTTATTTATAATGTTGGCCATCCTCAAGAATGCTGGAGGGGTCTCTGCTCTAAGAAGGGCCATCTAGACTCCTGATGCCATCCTAGAAGTATTCCACACGGTGTATTGGCTAGAGCTTTGCCTTTCAATAACGGAGTGCTCCTCTGTAACTGTAGCTGAAATACTGCTTCAGACCTCTTTTGGCTGGAGTAGGATCAGAAAGTGGAGAAAACAAATCCTTGGTGATGCATAGGATTTTGCACCGTTTTCTCTTCTCTTTGAGGAGGAAAAAATGTCCCATGGTAGCACATGAAAGTCAGCCTGAGCTCTGCTAGGCAGAACAAAAGCTAGGATTTCATATAAAGACAGGGACATCTTGGTTTGCAGGTTGGTTGAAGCTGACATAGTTCTCTAGGATCAGAAGCAATCTAAGTGCTTTCTAATTGGAAAAGTTCTTGACGTTCCATTATCAATAACAAAGAAGAAAAAGAATGTAACATCTGTAGAGGTGGACATTTTTGGACCAGTGCTGTTGGAGTTGTTTAGAAATATTGAGATCTCTCTGTGTGATATGTGTACTTTTATGAGACTTCCGTTTGCTTTTGCCCAGTAAAAATAAATCAAGTTGGTTACTATTTAATTCTGGAAATGTAATGACAGAATGATCTTAGAACTATTCAATGATCATTCAGCTCTTCAGGTTTTATTTCTGCACAGTCCACATTCATCACGTTTATCCACTCTGTCTATGTTAATATTCATTACAATTGTTCTTCCTTTTTATTCTCCAAAATGCATTCTGTATCAAGCATTTAGTTAATCCTGTATTACGTGTGTGTCTTTGCCAAAGGGTGTTGAGAATGCAGAATTTTAAATTGATTTGAGGGAAGACTGGAAAGGTTCATGGAAGAGCCGGTTATATCAAGCATAGAAGGTCCTTAAGCTGGAAATAACTTCCAAGGCTGCTAGCGTATTGAAGGAAAATGTCTCGTGTTAGTTTTGCTCATTTATACTCTTCCTTGGTACCCATTTATAACTATTTTTGGAGACAGGATACAGCGCTAAATGGACCTTTGGTCTGAAGCATTATGACCTTTCTTATATAGTCCATAAAGTAATTAAACACATAACTTGTGTTTCAGCTTGTTATTAGATTTGATTAAACATTAATGTTTTTTCATGAACTGAGCCCTGTATGTATCATGAACACTATTCTTAAAAGAAAAAATATTGAATCATATGGTTGAGAAGACATGGTTGAATCATATTGATAAAATTAAGAGGTATGAAGGTCAGATGCCACTGTGCAAAGCCTCTTAAAAAGGCTAATGCCTTTTAAGACCAAATGCTTTACACATAGGAGGTAAATGGCTGTATATTTAAAAGCTGAACTTGGAGGAAGACATTTTAAGCTATAAAACTTTTGTGCAAAATGTGGGCCTATTTTTGTTCTTTTCCACCTTGTACTGTGCATGCCTGACCTGTGGGGTTTTTCCCACTAGGCTTCTGTTTAACCATTCTCCATATCTGAGAGCAGGAGCTGGATAGAATTCACTTTGACTTCTTTGTGTCATTCATTAACCACCACAAAGATTTCTGCAGAGGCAGTCCTTCCATTGCCCTATGTACACATTCACTGTTGGGATCTATTTCTAACTAATTTAAGGTGAAATTGGCTTATTTGCAGAAAAAAACAAATTCCCATCAAGTCTAGAATGGATGCTTATCTTCCTGATTGCTGTTTCTGGAAACAAGTTTTGTTTTAAATGCAGGTGAATAAATCGGGAAGAATGAGTCTAGCATTAGGCAGTTTCAAGTAAAGGTTGGATTCAGTGAAATAAGATTTAACTGATATATTGCTGGAAAGTCTGTTGAATCACCCACATCTATTAATCACATTGAAAATTCTCTCCATTATCCAAAACTATTCAGTGTCTTCTTTCTCTAACTCCGTTTAGTCTGCGGTGATCAAGGTTGAACTGTACCTGTACCTGTAAGGAGCTCTAAAAGCAATGGTATGATAAGTATAAAAAGACAAAATGTTCTTTGTCCTCATTAAAGATAGTGAGCAGAGTGTTAAATAATATTAATGGCTGGGATTGTCAGTACTTAACAGTACTTTCCTAGTACAAGTGATTTTATTGATCGATACAGTCTCAATGTAACAGGGCAGATTATTCTACTGATTTTATCGAAACCTTAACTAAGTTTGTTAGTGTACCACATATCTTTAAATAGATCTAGATGATGATGTAGATTAAGAAAAGCAGACCACCATCCATCTTTTTTTGATCGGTTAATAACTTAAATCCATCATTGCTGCGACCAGCTCTTTTAAGATTCTGTTGTGCATACATGTTTCTTTGGTGGTACAGATACATAGCTGGTTTTAGATGTCTGTGGATTTTAAAGAAGCATGCTTGACACATGCAGGATTGCATATTTGTTAAGAGGAGCTGGAAAGCAAGAGAAAATGGGAAAGCAAAATAATTCTGCAGATAATTTAAAGGAGAACCATTTATTGTGTCTGTTTGCAGAGGTGTTTCCTGCAGAAATATTCCAAGCATTTTTCAAACATGCCTAGGAAAATTACCTGGTTTATGTTTTAAGAGTTACATTTTTTGCTTTTCAACTGGTACTATGTTGTAGTTAATGATTCATATTTTTTCCTTCACCAGTCTGTTTGGCCTTGCTGTATAGAGTCATGCTGCACAAGCTCTCTCATTTCACTCTTACATGTTAGAGCTGATCAAAATAAATTTTACTCAGTTAAAAGCAGAATTTACATTAGAAGTCATGACACGTTTAGAAACCATGTCTAAGTGCTCATTCTCTTTTCATTATGCTGTATATCATAATGCTGTTGTATCACACACTTTCGCCCAAGTTAAGATGAACATATTAATGCACAATTAGTACAGTTCTATATAGTGAGAAATGGTCTGCCATGACCTGCATATGCTCAGAATAAGGTATTTTAAGAGGAAGGAGAAAGAAATTAAGTTTGTTCCCTAAGATGTCACAGTCTGTTAAAGCAGAACAAGCGATATTAAAACTCAAGTGCCAGTGCACTGCTGTAGTCACTATAGTCTGCTGACAGCCAGTTGTGCTAATAGCCATGATTCCTTCTAGACAATACAAAGTGTGAGATACATATTTCATTTAGCCATGATGAGGGAAGAAATGGTCACCTTCCTTATCCTGAAGGCAACTCCTCCTTTGACATGTAGGCATTAAATTTTTGTTTTCCTTAATAAATAGTTATTTTGCTTGAGCTTCTTGTGGGGGTGGGGGGAAGTCAAGCAATTTTTGTCCAATATAGTAAAGAAAAGAAAGAAGGAGCTGTAATTCTTGCAAAGAGTCTTTATTGCCACCACCTGAAGTATAGTAGAAAGACTCAGTTTCCCCCATCTTTTTAACCAATCTACAGCATTTTAAACACATTTCCATTTCCTACTCTATGTTGTTTTACATAAGCTAATTCTTCTTTTTGTTGGTGTACAAATGGCTATTGCATTTTTAAATTGGACTTTCAAGGCAAGTCAAGTCTTAAGGGCTTTTTCTTCAAAATTAATCTGTAAAGTTACTTAATGAAATGCCAATGAAGGGAGAAACTTATTTTCTAGGAAAAGAGTATTTTGTTATTGCATGCATAGTGCAACGCACTATGTTCTGTGATGGTTGTTCAGCAGTGTGCAGCACTAAATTAGCATGTAGCGTAGACCTACGTCTGCCAGTTCATTGCCTTTATGCAATCTGATAGTATTCTTTTGACTGCACTCTTTGTGTGACTGAGGACCAATCATTAATGCTCTTTACACATTTATAAACTGCACATGAGGGCCGGGGAAAAAAGTTCATGAAGAAGTAAATCATTTTGTTTTCATAGCAGGGTTTGAATTTGCACATAAGACACAGGCCACATGTGGAAGTAGGAGGAAGAAAACAGAATACTGAATATATGCTGTATAACTGAATACCATCCATTCTGTGCCTTCGATGAAGAGCTGATTCTGGGGGAAAGTAGTAGTATGGGATCATGTAAACAACATTAAATTAATCCTTACACATAAGGAAGCTAAACTGAAGTTTGACTGATAAACTTAACTTGACAATTCTTCAGTTTGAAGTGTGCCATAACTTTAATATTTTTATCTAACGTTGTTTGTATTATTTAGCATAGACAATTCTAAAGGGGAAAAAAAACCAACCAAAAAACCCCACCCCCAAAAAAAAAACCCCAACACAGAAAACCAAACAAACAAACCAAAACCTGTGGAACTAATCACAGGGTTTTACTAGAAAGATACTGAATTAAATAAGCAGTAGTTCTTGAGCTTCCTTTTTAGAGATGTTGCCAGGAAAGAGCGCAGGAACAGAAAAATTCTTTGCAAGAAGTGCTGCTTAAGCAAGAGTACAAGCTGGTGCATCAGTAGCTAAGAGAGGTGAATAGAGGAGGAAATACTGTCTTCCTCAGATAGGTTGTGGGAAGGTGGTCAATGAGCCTTCTCCTTTGGTCCTGCAGTAAATTGGAGTCTCCTGTGTTAGATATAATTCCCATGTGTGTGTTCCCTTTTCTTGGCTTTTATGCAATCTTGCAAGTCCCCTTTGAAGGATATGTTGAAGGATTATGGGGAGAAGGTCCTGTGCTCATGAGCAGCCGAGGAGAATAACAAATTGTTATCTTCTGCTAACGTTGTCTATCTCCACACGCATCATCACTAATTGCCTTTATTTTTATTTTCACCTGCTTATTGTCTCTGTAATCCAAATAGTTCAGTGTAAAAAACCAGCTCATTTTACGGAAACTGTTGATTGTAAAATGTCTTGACTGAGATAGAATTGAATTTAAGTGCATTTACATTTACAAACAAATATGCATTACTGAATGATGCCTAAATTCATAATTCTAATGTGGATTTTTCCTGTTGACCTTAAAAACATGCACATTAAAATAAGAAACTTTCATAGAGCTTCTTGTTGTGGTAAATGGATTATATATAAGAACATCTTCAAGAAGTATCGATATAAGAATTGAGTTTTGTAATACAGTTTCTTCTTTTTAATTTCTCATAACTATGATCTTTATCTAATATACTTTTTCTTCTGCAGATGAAAAAAGTTTGCAGCAACAAAGCATGAAGTAGAAGTAGAACCTTTAATTTCATTAGGCATGTTGTAACTGGTGAAGATTAATGTATATATCTCTTGCTAATTCTTTTCAATTACTCAGTTCATATAAATTCCCAAACCTTGTTAATTATGCTGAAGTCAAGTGGTAATTTTTAACAGTATTTCCACAGCAAGGGAATTTTCCTGGTCTAACCTTGCCCTCCTGTAGAAACTCTCAGCAGATTAGGCATTCTGACTCCAGTCCATTCATTTTCAGCACAAGCCTAATTGCTGCCGACTGCCTGCCACAGGTACCCTGGTTATCGTACATTTAAGGGATGCAGGTTCTTCTGAGAACAAATAAGGAAAGATTAATTGTTTGTTTTGTTTCATCCCAAGAGAAATGTGGGAGCTTAATCGAGAAAAATAATTTCTTCTGTTGATTTGGCTTATTTGTGGAAAGGGATAATTGTGTAGAGCCAGGCATAGAGCTGTGCATTTTGAAAGAAATTTTGCCATTTACCTACTTGGGAAGCAAAGATACAGCAAAATGAATGTAACACAGCATTGGAATTGATGGGGATGGTTCACATTTCTCATAGTAAGTAATTTGGCTGCTGGGCTTTTATTTGAACCAATATTGGTAGGTGGTATTGTCATTTGTTTTGTCTGCTTCTTTGGAAATCTAATCAAGGAGACAATAGTAGGGGAAAAAACGCTTTTCCAAATTGTCCTTAATTGCTAGAGCACAAAGTGAGCTAAACACTCTGGTATTTCCAATTAAAGAACTTGTTTCCAGCAAGCACCATTAAATCTATCTTTCCCAATCTGATAAATAAGCTATCAAAGAGTGGAACAGATTAATTGAGAGCAATTAGTTCAAAGCTCACTATAACAGTCAGAGTAAACCAATGTTATCAATGAATGCAAATTTTACGTAAAGCAATAAGAAACACTGATGCAACAAAATAGAGTTGAGAGTAACCACTAAGCACAAAGGAAAATTTTATCTGTGTTACAGAAATTAGTCTTATTTGTTTCTCCTCGCAACAGAAGCACTAAAAGCCATTTCTTTTCAAGACCTCTGTTACAGGAATGTCAAATTGTATTTGACACCTTTGTTACATACATAACTCCTTCAACATGCCGCAGGAAATACCAGACAAGGGAAAATCACAGATCCTACAATTCAGAGCCAATCACAAGATGTACTCAGATTGCATCTAAAGCTCAAGAAAGCCCTGCTTATACTAGTACACTTGTGTTTGTAACTGTCTGGTAGACATGGTAATCTCTAAGCATGGTTTGCTTATGTTAATCAGTAACCTCTGTGTTTGGTAGAGCCTTAAGCCTAGCACATTGGATTTTGATTCTTCTTTAATACAGGTGGGCGTCCCTAATGATATCTGTCTAGACCTTTTTGATGGGTGTTCCTTTGTTCTAGCTGTCTGTGCATGTCAAATGGTATTGACCCATGTGGTGTAAGCATCATTCTGCACATGGGTCCTCTGGATATTTCCCTTAATGACAAACCATAGGAAAATCACCTGGATGCTCCCCTTAAGTGCCAGCCTTTTGCCTTTTGAGAATGAGTGCATCAGCATGAGGAGAAAGCCTCTCTGCCACCTTAGATATTGAAATAAATTTATTAGGCTTTGAGTATTAGTATGTTCAAAGGAAGTATTGCATGTTGGTTTGGTTGTTGATTTTTGTTGTGTGTATAAGTCTTTGGAGAAATGTGATCCATCAAGCAGGCAGGAGAGGATACGTGTAGTCTGTTACACCCTAAACAGACTGATTTCTATGTCAGTTTTTACAGAACTACCTTGGCTAGGTAAGTTGTATTGCTCCTTGCATATTGACATCATTTATGTAAACTGACAGCACAAATATACCAGCTGCCACAGCTTTTAAAACTGCACTCTTAGAACAGCAGCTTGTGTGGTGCATCCTTGGCCTTTACAGCAGTGATGTGGCTGGAGTCAGCTTTTGTAGAATTACAGTTTTAAAATGGTTGGATAAAAATCTTATTTCTTATGCTGTTGCAACCCACTGGGTATGTCTATTCTAGGAAAATGAAAAGGTCAGTGATAACTTTCCCAATAAAACCTTCTGAGAAAATGTCATTCCAGTTATGTGTATCTGACTGGGGGAGTTCAGCCTCCATTTTTCAAGCATTTTATTTTTTATTTCCTGATTATCATCATCAATAGGGAAATACAGTATTCATAACTGTGATAGTATGGTGTCATATCAGCTCATGAACTGATGATAACAGATGTGCTGCAATAGACATAGCACTTTAAGCACATGTCATTTACAGTATTTTTCTTTATATCCTTGCTGGCAAGTCACTAGGAGATCACAGTTGTATTCTGAGTAACTGTGATTTTTCTGAGCAGCTTCCCTGTAATTTTGGCTTCTAGAAAATGTTCAGAATGTCCCCAAGAAATCATGAGGAAGTTAGACAAGTGAAACCTCTCCCAGTGTCTCCAGATGTCAGGGCATCCCGATCTCCAAGGGTGCCTTTCAGCATGGGATCCAGGTCTCACACCTGGTTCAGTGGGAAAGATTCCTAAGGTAACATTTCAAAAGTGCTTGTAAAGCAACAGGAGATTATGGAGGAGCAAAGGCTATGCACAGGATTCACAATCAACAGTCTTCCAGCCACCAGCATTTAAGCAGCTGTCTCTGCATTATCCCATCAGATGCTTCTCAGTGTATTTGAACTCATTCAAGGCCATGCAGTGATACATGCTAATAGTTTTGAACAGCAGCAGTTACCCAACTTTAAATGCTTTCAATGGTGAGGACATGTACTGCAAGAGTAAGTTACCATAGGATTTTGGGGTCTTTTTGTAGTATTGGAAATAAAGGTTAGTGTGTTTTGTGAAGAATTTATGCCCTAATGATGCAGGAGGTCATTGATAACTGTGGTCCAGTGCAGATACTCAGGAACAGTATTACTAATGTAGAAGTGCAGCATTTCACTGACGAGGTCCAGCAGCCAGGCTTGGCATCTGAAAAAAAAAAAGGAGCGTGGCCAAAAATTCCCTGAAATTTCATTTTGTCCCCTTGACTGGTGTATTCAATCTATGCATCAGTCATAGTGTTGTCTTCTGATGATCATGTGTTGAAGGTCACCTCTGTGGCCAGTCAACAGAGAATGCAAGGGTTTTTGTAGACTTAAGTTCTACTATAAATCCTTTCTGAACCACTTCTCCAGACATACTTGCACTGATGGCATACTCCCTTTTATTTGCTTATCATGGAGTCTGGAGTCTCAGCTCTCCATACCACAGTATTATAGTTCTGTTCTGTCCTTTCATTGAGGCACCAAGAAATGTGACTTAAAACAACAATTTAACCTTAGCTTCCGATGCCAAGGCTTACCCATAGGGTAAACCAGAGCATTTGGGGACAGAACAACCAGTGGGAAGGAAGGGTGCAACACAGCCTTCTTGCAAGTTCTTCTTGGATGGGAAACCCAGACACCAAAAATTTGTGCCAAAAATGAATTACAGAAGTATAGAAGATTGATGTCTAAAAATGCCAGAATATATAATTCCTGAATTCATGATTCCCAGTTTCAACCGCATTTGTGGACTTATTGCCAAAATCAAGTAGTTCTCTGGTTGCTGAATAAGGAACATCAAGCTAAGTGTGAACGTAACATCAAAAATACGAGACTTAGAGAGCAGCTTGGCATTCTTGCAGTATTTTAATGTTAGAATTCTTAACAGAAATCCAGGTAGGTATGTTACTTACGTTAGGGGGGTAACTTGCAATCTTGTTTCTCCTTTGAAGAGAATTCACGCCTCTTTCAATAAAAAGAATGTGGAGAGTTTTAGCCAAATCAGAACATTATCTGCAGAACTGCTATGCTATGATAAATGCAGCCCTCTGACTGATGCCACTTGTCTGCCATCAGCACAGAAAAAGTAAATAAGCATTTGCTGACCAAGTTAGGATGGTCTCTTTTCACAAGTAATTGCATTATTTCTCACCTTTATCAAGGACTCCTTGCTAGTGAGTTTTGGGAGGGACAAGTGTCAAGGAACAGAACCATAATGAAGTACCTGCGATTGAGCAAGGATTACATTGCTCTGTTAATTCTGTAAAAACTTGTCAGTTTGCCACCCAAATAAATGCCTAGAGTGCGTAAAACATGGAGCAGAGTGACCTCTAGAAGAAAAATCAATGGCAATTCATATTTCATATGTCTATAATTGCTTGTGAGAGCATGGCAGCAGTTTGTTTTTAGAGCAGCTTGTTCTACCAGGGATTGTTTCCTGACTTTTTCTTCTCAGTGGTGATGCCTCTCATGGACAGTGAATCACAGCCAGACACAGCAATAGACAAGTTTTGTTTGTGGTGATTTTTTATTATTGTTTTCACATTACTCTCTTCAAAACTGCTGCACCATGCTCTGTTTGAACCAGTGCACTAATCTGTAGTCGCAAGTAAATTGTGTTCACAACTGTTTCCGTGGAAGACTCCTGAAACTGTTTTTTACCTTTTGTTTTAGTAGGCAAGGCTTTATCTTCTGTGAAGTTACCCATTTGCTAGTATTTTAACCATCAAGCTGTTATGCAATGTGTGGCCTTCATTTTTAAGCAATTTTTCAGAGAGGCAAGGAATTCTCACAGTCTGTTAATCTAAAAACAGAACTTTGAAAATATCTTTTCCCCCCTTTGCTTTGCTTTGTTTTTTCATATTTTTTAGGAAGCTGTTGTGAGATTTGTATCCCCACTGAGGCCTGAGATGTCATAGGGATAGAGAAAATGCCGCTCACTTTATGGATTACTGTTAGGTCAACAAAACTTTGGCAGCATTGATTAACTTGACAGTGAGTACAGCAGTACATTTATCACTTATGGCTGTGCTGTAGAAAATCTAATAAGAGGCAAACAATTCCCTTTAGAGCAGTAACAGGTTCACTGTGGCTAACAGTGCATGCACTGGAAATTTCTGACTTTAAATTATACCCTTGCTGCTAGTTGGGTCATTGACTCAAAGCTACTGCACTTTCACGACTATGTTCTGATTATTAATTTGATCAAAATTGTTTTGGCTTCTATAAATGTGATCAAACCGTATATTGGAGTTCATATAAACTCATGAGCATTTTTGAAGAAGGCATGCAGGAGGAGCTTGATCCAGGCTTCATTATGTAGAAGGGGCAGCTGCCTGTTACAACTACAAATGTCTGGGTTCTCACAAGATTATAAAGGAAAAAAATTTAACTGTTGCTTACAGATCTGCCTCTAATTTACAGATCTAAGTAATCCCAAAACCCAAACCTATCTTACATTTAATAAGTTTCATTGGTTTGTCAGAGGACTTTTTTTCATACGTGCAAATGTGTACTTTATTAATTACCATTAATTACCTTAAAAATTCTGTACAAGTTTATTTATAGATATAGTCTTCCACTTGTCTTGTTTTTGTAAGAATTATGAGAATGAACAATAAACAAGAGATTTTCTGTCTCTCCTGTGCATAAGTGCTGCTGCTTGACTGCTAGTTAGTGTTTCTAATCTGATCGTGAAGTTATTTTTTTATTCAGTATTGCTTGGTTTCACTTTTAATAAATCTTCTTGGAAGTCCGTGACCAGTATCTTGGGAAGTGTTTTTGCATTGCAAACACAGAGAAAGTAAGTATTTTTTGTTTTAATCTTGTTCTTGGTAGTTCTCTTAAATGCAAGCCCTGCTTAAGATATTCTTTTACAGAAGTGTACGAAGCTTTTACTTTCAGTTCAAATAACCAAAAGTAAGTAAAGGCCACATACCTGAATAATTGTGTTTCTAGGTACAAGCAGGAAAGAACAATGAAGAAAATGCAGTATTAAGTGCAGGTCAGAACATAGAGTGTGCAACTAAATTTGTGGCTTTGTGATATAATCTGCAAAATTGCTGTTCAAATAAGACATTAGTAAATTTTTTATAATACCAGGATATATGGCTCACTAGAGTAAAGAGCCTTTGTGAGTAGCAACTGTTATTTCAAGTACTTTGTGTTATTTTAGGGAAGTGTTTAAATTGGAGGGTTTGTTCTGCAATATCTGTAAAAATGATGTCGTTTTCTTTGTTGGGAGAGAAGTATTCTACTTGAGTCAATTGTCAGGAGGCTTAATGTAATAAGGCAGTTTGTGGTCTGACTAAAAGAAACACCGTGCAAAAGAAATTCCCATAGCAGTTTGTTTTTAACAGAAAAACTGAGTTCACCTGAAACATAAATACATTGAAAACCAAGACTTAATAAGGTAGAGCAGCTTTACAAGGAAACAGAGTGGGTTGCTGTCCAAAGCATGTCTTGTCATGACTATGGTTTAACCAAATATCTGTGTTAATAATAATATAGCTTTATCAACAGTACAACAGCAGATTTTTTGCAATAAATGGTCAGGCAAGCTGACATAAGTACCCTTTGCATAGTGAGAGAAAAAAAACCCAAACAATTAAAATAGTGCATCCTGTTTCATTCTCCTTTCTTTAATTTGCAGGATAAAATTTGTGTTTCTCACTCTCTCAGTGCATTTTATGGGCAACAAGACACATTTCCTCACTTTTTCCTGGGTTCATACAATAAAGGAGTTATCCTACTGCCTGCCTTACTGCACAGAGACCTGATATTGATTAACTATCACACTGGCATCAGAACTACTCTTAGGATTCAATTTTTTTGTTGTTTTGCATATTTTATTGATCAAAAGTGGTAAATGAGCATCAAGCGTGCAAGAAGACGATGAATTGTTTACTTGCATAAAATAACCTTTCAATAAGGGAAGATGCATTGCTCACACTTTTGGTGCTGTTCTGCTGCCCGAAGCAGATGGCATTCAGCTGCTATTGATTTGCTCCTATAGTTACAGAGCAGCATGTAACAAGGCATGCTCATTTCTCTGAAAGAGGTGAGGTTTTTTGCCAGGGTGGCAGGAGTGAAAAAGGAAGGACGGGGGGTTTGGGGGATTGTTTTGGGGTTGGGTTTTTTTGAAGAAAAATCTCAGGAAACCTTGCAACTTGCTAACAGCAGCTCTGTGCAAACATAAAGAAGGGTTTGTATGGTTGCAGAGAAAAGGGAGTTAACATTGTCTAGTTCTAGCACTTCTGGTAACCTTAATTGCCACTGCAGATTGAATCCATGCACAAGCAAGTACTTAAGATTGTGAAGAACATCCAGAATTTAGCATCACAGACACTATACCACACTTCTTAGCTGCTTTATTTTTTATTTATACATGTTTTTTCATACTTGTGTAAAAACTGCTGACTCCTTAGCAAAACAAAATCGTACTGCAGTATGCTGGGCTTGATTCTGCAAATAGTTCATATCACTGATGAGTAAAGAACTCTATAATTTTCTGTTGGATCCCTCCTGTAATGGAAAAGGGTACTTAATGCAGAATTTTAGCATGGTCAAGATCTGTAGTTGTTTGACAGATTTTAGTGAAATGTAGATAGAAGAGGGTTTCAGTAAATACAGCATAGGAATGGTTGTTCTAAGACAAAACATGTTAGATAATTTAAAGTCTTATTTATAGAACAGTAGTATGGTGGGTGGTACTGAGAAGTGGGGTGCAGTCCTTGATCAATCTGTTTTAACATAGAAATAACCCATCTGTCAAGATCCACAATGTGGTAGGATGAGGGTTAATAAAGTCAGCCTCTTAATGACAAAACTGGACCAGTTAACTATTTTTACAACATTGATTGTCACATATTAAAGCCTTCCTTGCCCACCTGACTGCTCTGCAGTGACTCTTACTGCTGGAAGTGCTTACTGCTGATTCTTGAACGGTCTTGGGCATCTTCCTGCTCTAATGTTTGGAAAAATAAAATAATTTAGTCAGTTATGACTGCCCTGCTATCCTCCATGTCATTTATATTGTATTCCTTTTTAATGAGAATAATATGTGAATTATGCCCCCTGACAAAATATTCTCACAGTATAGTTAGTAGCTAGTTATTTATCAAAAATTTAATTTAAACGTGCATATTAGTGTCGGCTAAAAAATGTCGTACTTCATCTGTTCAAACTTCTGTTCTCTGACATTGATTCCAACTTGCTTGTGTAATTTATGAAATGCTGTCTAAGCTTTTTTAATATCCATATGGTTAGAAGTCACTACATCTCGACCATTTGTTATGCTGCTTCTGTAGCATAAGCAGGCAAGAAGAGATTGGCTGAGTCTTTGACTTTAACCTCTTGGTTTCAGTCCAGAGTAGAAATTTCTTGTGAATGTTTTTCAAAGAGAACAAACCTTGGCGAGTTTTTCAGAAAACAGATGCTTTTGAATCAATGGCTAATGCTGTCAGCACAGCATTTACTGCATTGTTCTAGGTTGATTGGGTCTTGCTCTCCTATGGGGCTAGGGAAATGTTTTAAACATAAGAATTATTAGAAACAGAAGTTAATTTAATAGGACCTGGAAAAGTGCATGGTTTTAAACAGGGTTTTCTCTGTTACAGTGGTTCTGTGATAAAACCAATTAACAAAACATATATTTATATAATTGTTCTATTCCTGTGGAGTCTATTCATACTGTTAGACTGACTGTGGTTTTCCTCAGCCCCCGTCTCTCTCATTTCTGAGTTTGTTAGCAGTCAAAACTTACTTTGTGCTTCTTTGCCCTTGTGTAAGCAACCACCTCATTATGACAGAATTAAGATATCAGAGTATATTAATAATTCAGAAAAAAAACCAAGATTTTTACCTTGCTTTTCCTGCTAAATCTAAGTGTCTTGCAAATGCAATATGTATTTTGTTGTTAAGCTGATTAAAATTTATTGTAAGATTCGCAGGTTTTAAAATTAAGCTTAAGTTTCCTTCCAGTTACTTTTCCAACTTTGCAAAATAGCCTAGAGTCCTTATTCCACACCACATTTTCTGCTGAAAGGGCTACCAATACTCAAAACTGAAAAACAAAACCCCCCAAACCTCCACCATATAAGTCTAAATATATTTGGTCAGCTATGTTACCCCTTCTTTACCTCTGTAAAAATGACACAATGATTTCATTAACCCCAGGTGCAGTGAATTCCCTGTGCTTTCTATGTTCTCTTGTTTGGACTTTGGAGTGGGTACCTGCTGCTTAGTCTAATTAGTTTCAAAGGGAATGTCGAGTCATTTCTCAAGAGTTCGCTCTGACCCAAAACCTCTGACAAGTAAATATCAGGGAGACAAAAGAAGAAGTTATTGTAGAGTTGAATAGCATTTTTGTTACAGTACCTTGTGGAAACAGTGCAGATGAGGAAATCATCCTCAGGTGATTTCTGTATTTTTTTCGCAGGACATTTGCATGAAATTGTCATTCTTCTGGATAGTGAGACTTGTTTTCATAGCTAACTTCCTCAGTCCTCATCTACCACCTGAGTCTTTCCTTGTTCACAGGAAAACCAGCAAAATGAGTTAGAGCTGTGGGACGTTCCTTATGAAGCAAAAAAGAAATGAAAATGCTATTTCAAGGCTATTCTTAAATGTTTTAGTATTTTTCTGATATTTTTCATTTTTTTCAAAGCTGTGTTATTTGACCAAAACCACATTGTCCAAACAAAAAATCCAACACTCAGTCCAACATCTGTGTCTTAACAGAATAGTCTGTGACATTATCCAGAGTGGGGGTATGCTGCAGAGCTACTACTCTGTTTCTTTGACTGCTGAAGTATCATTCTGTTGCACTTGATAATTCCTCCTTAATACACTCTCCATTTCCATGCATTTTCAGTTCAACAAATTCCTCTTCCATCAATCTATTCAGTGTCTCCTTAAACACATAAATTTTCAGCATCTGCAATGTCCTGTGGCCCATGGTTCAGCTACTTGTTCCATGAACAAGCCCCTCTTTTATAATAATAATATGTAATTATAATTTATAATAATTCCTTGATTCCTTTTCTAATAGTTTCTAATAAACTTTTTATTTGCTTTTCTAAAATTGCTGCTGGATAGCAAAGCTTATCTTTTGAGGAATATATTGTAGCCCCCAGCATCTCACTTCTCTGATCACTAAGGTCAGTCTAAAGCCCATCGTTGTTACTTTTTTTCCAATATGCATCACTGTGGGCTGTGTTCTCCCAGTCTGTCTTTCAGGACGTAACTACTTATTTATCTTTGCAAGGATCATGACTCCTGATTTTGCCTTAAAGCCTTTGGTGGGTTCTTTGTCAAAAGCCTGTTGGAATTGAAAGTATGCTCTATCAACAGGGTCACATTTACCAGTGCTTGTTGATCCTTTCAGGGGCTGCAGTAAGTTTTAAAATAGGGTCTCCTTTAACAGCAGCCTATGATTTTTTTCCATCCAGATGTATTTATCAATGTGCCCACTAATTCTGCTCCTTATTGTAGTTGATACTAACTTCCCTGCTACAGGCATACTAGTTGATAAATCCTCGGTTTTCTCATAGTGGTCTTTTTTTTTTTTTTAAATGTTCATCATTTTTTTAGTCCTCCTGTTCTGAAGCGGCCATAAACAATATGGTACACACCAATGTTAATTCAGAAAATTCATCAGTGAGTTCCCTTAGGCCCTCTGGAGGAATACTATGTGATCCTGCTGACTTGTTACTGTAAGAAGCAAATACTCTTCTGTGTATTTTATGACCTCAATTAGAGACATCCTCTGATGAGAATCCAAAAAAAAAAAAAGGAAAACTAAAAGTATATGTGGAGGTAAGTGATGCGGAGGTAAATCTGACAGTGACGAATACTGAGGGTTTGATGATGGCTGCTTATGGCTTGAACAGGAGTACTCCTTTTTACCTCTACTCAGGTAAAAAACTGGCTGGAAGGCCAAGCCCAGAGAGTTGCAGTGAACGGAACTAAATCCAGTTAGTGGCTTGTCACGAGCAGGGTTCCCCAGGGCTCAGTTATGGGGCCAGTTCTGTTTAATATCTGTATTAATAATCTGGATGAGGGGATTGAGTGTACTCTTGGTAAGTTTGCAGGTGACACCAGGTTGAGTGGGACTGTCGATCTGCTTGAGGTTAGGAAGGCTCTACAGAGGGACCTGGACAGGCTGGATCGATGGGCTGAGGCCAATTGTATGAGGTTTAACAAGACCAAGTGCCAGGTTCTGCACTTGTGTCACAACAACCCCACACAGCGCTACGGGCCGGGGGAAGAGTGGCTGGAGAGCTGCCCAGCAGAGAAGCACCTGGGGGTCATTGGTCAACAGCCGGCTGGACGTGAGCCAGCAGTGTGCCCAGGTGGCCAAGAAGGCCAACAGCATCCTGGCTTGTATCAGGAATAGTGTGGCCAGCAGGAGCAGGGAGGTGATTGTGCCCCTGTACTCGGCACTGGTGAGGCCACACCTCAAATACTGTGTGCAGTTTTGGGCCCCTCACTACAAGAAGGACATTGAGTTGCTGGAGCGTGTCCAGAGAAGGGCAACGAAGCTGGTGAAGCAGGTCTTATGAGCAGTGGCTGAGGGAGCCGGGGTTGTTTAGTGTGGAGAAAAGGAGGCTCAGGGAAAACCTTATTGCTCTCTACAACTACCTGAAAGGAGGTAGTAGTGAGGTGAGTGTTCAGTGTCTTTTCCCAAGTAACAAGTGGTAGGAAGAGAAGAAATGGCCTCACAGGGGAGGTTTAGTTTGGATATGAGAAAAAATTTCTTCACTGAAGGGGTTCTCAGGCATTGGAACAGGCTGCCCAGAGAAGTGGTTGAGTCACCATCCCTGGAGGTATTAAAAAGACATGTAGATGTGGTGTTTGGGGACATAGTTTAGTGGTGGATTTGGCAGTGGTTGGTCTTGATCTTAACAGTCTTTCCAGCCTAAATGGTTCTATGACACTGTGATGCCAAGAGAGCGTTATTACATACTAAGACAGGAACATGCACTAACTGCCAATATTTAGAGGTGTGGTTTAACCACAGCTGGCAACTAAGCCCCACTCAGCTGCTTGATCATGCCTGCCTGGTGGGATGAGGGAGAGAATCTGAAGGGTAAAGGCAAGAAAACTCATGGGTTGAGATAAAGACAGTTTAATATCTAAAGCAAAGGCTGTGCACACAAGCAAAGTAAAACAAGGAATTCATTCATTGCTCCCCATGGGCAGGCAGGTGTTCAGCCATCTCCAGAAAAGCGGGGCTCCATCATGTGTAACTGTTAACTTGGGTAGACAAGCGCCGTAACTCTTCTTCCCTCCCTTCTTCCCCCAGCTTTTTATTGGTGAGCATGACATCATATGGTGTGGAATATACCTTTGGCCAGTCGAGGTCAGGTCTCCCAGCTGTGTCCCCTCCCAGCTTCTTGTGCACCCCCAGCCACTCGCTGGTGGGGTGGGGGGTTAGAAGCAGAAAAGGCCTTGACTCTGTGTAAGCGCTGCTTAGCAGTAACTAAAACATCCCTGTGCTATCAACACTGTTTCCAGCACAAATCCAGAACATGACCACATACTAGGGACTATGAAGAAAATTAATTCTATCCCAGCCAAAAACAGCACAAAAAGAACAGCCTTAGGACTGAAGAAACAGTTGCAAATTCGGAAAATCTAGAACTGACATTTTCAGTGCCAGCTTTATTTGCCTTAAAGTAGAGTATGTGTTTATGATAGTCTTTAATTACCTGATCAGATACCATTGCGGGTTTTGGTTCTTTTTCCCATCCAGCCTCCTCAGTGCACAAGAATCAGCAGGAGAACATCAGCTGACTAGTTTCCAAACTTTCCAGGTGTTGTAGTTTGCAACCTGAGTGTTGGGGTTTTTTCCATTGCAGTGTGTTTGTATTTAGTTCCTTTAAGCTTTCAGAAAAAGTACTGCAAGTTTAAAGCTCTTCTGCTTTACCCGTTGTTGTATTGTGTATTGTAAGTGCTGTTGCTTTTTTCCAAACCTTCTTCCCCTGCACTATTTTTGTCTAAGATATTCCTGCACCTGTTTGTTAGTAGCAGCATCATTAATATGGTCTTAATTACTTTTAGTTGTCCATTGTCTTAGTGGTCCATTGATTTTTAAAAAACACTTCAGCCATTTTAAAATTAATGTTTATTTTTGTGAATACAAAATTTTTGTGAAATGAACAGTGTAGTGTCTTTCTGTGTCATTAATGGATCTGCTTACTCTTTGTGCTACTTTTTCCTGTTACTTATTTTTAAAAACCTTTCTTGTTCTTACTTTTTTAAATATCATTAACTCATCCTGCCCTTCTGCTTCTTTTCCTTTTGCTCTGTTGATTTCTTCATTTCTCATCCAGCTTTGTCTTAACCTCCAATCCTTTGAGCAGTGTCTCAGGAAATGATATTGACTGCTTCCTTTCATTTTTATTTTTCAAAGGAACTGTAGTCTGTTGCACTTTGTTTCTAGTCTTTCAAGGGCTGGTCTCCTGTTTTGCTGCAGAGGGATTCACTGTTTGCTCCCACTGCACTGTGTTCCCAGTTTTCTGAAAAAAATTCAATATTGGATTTTTCACATCAAATGTGTTATATTTGTACACTTAGCCTCAAGTCAATCTGCTCTGCACTTAGTAGTTAAGTATTGGTTGGAACTGTAAATGTGTAATTAAGTAACTTTCTGTCTAGAGTACTCACTACCTTAAAAATTACTTGGTAGTATTTTTAATCAAAATGAGTAAAGTGCTTTAAAGTTAGGTTAGGTAAGGCTTAAGTAAAAACGTTAATAGCTTATAGACACTGTCGTGAGTTTCTGCATACACATTTTCAGTGATGATCCAACAGTTGTTTAACCTATTGGGCTTCCCTTCCATCTAGTCCGTTTATCCTCTGTGTAGTTTGAGAATGCTGTGATAGATGGATTTGTCACTCAGGAGATATCTGGTGAGTTTCAAGTTCACTGGAAGTATAACAAATTGATCTGAAACGTGGTGCAGGAATTTTTCTACTATTCTGCAGCCTTGAGGTTCAGAACTGCAATTCCTCCCTGCACTTTTTTTTTTAAAAAACTTTTGTGACATTACATTAACTTTCAGATAGTAGTAACTTATGGGTCTTTGTTGGAAATATTTTGGCATACAAAACCTACAGTCAATACCTTGTTCTCTTTCAAGCTCCACTCTTACTGTTGGCATCTTGTTTGATATGGAGCCTGGGAGTGTTAGCTAGCTGGTGCTTCATATGGAGCATCACTTCTATGTCACTGTGTGTGTGTTTGCATGCTTATTTTATACAGAGTTTTAAGCATGTTTGATAACCTTCTGTTCTTACAAAACTGCCCATCAGTGATTGTTTCTGGTAGTAATGAAAAGTGAAGAGTCCTTACTACAACTTAAATGACAACTTATTTAGAAATAATTCTTGTTGACAACAACATCCTCCCTGAAGAAGGAAGTGAGTTTCTTCATAGTTGTTCAAAATGGGTAATACAAAACATTATTGTATCTGCTATTACTTTAAAAAAAGGAAAGCTTGCTCTTAGAAGTCTGGTTTCTTCGTCTGCTTGGTTTTTAGTTAATATGTTCTTTTGGTAACCTTTTTATCATTTCATGGGACTGTGTAAAGCAGTTCAGGAAAAGCAGGTTAATAGAAGAATATAGACTCTAAAGCGTTCCAAAAGATGTGGGTTTTGGTCCCAGTGGAGACTGACACTCCAGCCTACTTACTGTAGCTGGAATGTATTGATTTTCTTCTCCCCCATTTTAGCTGCACCGCTGAATTAGGTATTGTGAAGCATCTTTCCCTGTGAAGAGAGGAAAAACTGTCATGAACTTTTTCACCCTAACAGTACAGCATTTCAAACTAAACCCGATTGAATGGAAAAGTCTGTAAGGACTCTTAAAACCTTGTAACTTAGCTCGGCACTCTTTTCTCCCCCTCCAACAGCTGTTCCAGCAACCTTGAGGAAGTATGATAGATGATTGCAAGAAATTAATTTTTAAATCTTTTTTTATTAAAAACAACAACAACAATGATATTAAAACTCTGTGAAAACTATGCATTCTTGTGGCATGATCTCCTAAGGTTAGCAAAGTGGTCTTGTTCAGGTTTTCAGCAAGATGTTCAGTTACTGTTATAATTGGCTGATGAGTAGGTTTGGACCTAACTAGAATGCCAGTGTTCGATTTCACAGTGTCCTCTGTGAAGATATGTCACCATTTACCCTGGCTTTAGTGACAATTTTCTAAAAAGGAAACTCGTGGGAAATCATTATGCTGTTTATATGTCTCCCTTGTTGGAGAGCATTATCCTGTGATATTTTAGCACTGTTTTCCACTGCATGATGGCATCTAGCTAAGGTTAGGGCAGAACAAGTCCCTTTGCAATTTCATGACTATATTTTACTTGCTGAAGGAGAAAAGATAACCGACAATTAAGTATTTCAGATGTCACTGAAAGAACATGTGCAACTAATCAATGACATCCTTGGGGAACATGATTTTATGAAACTGATAAAGTAGAAAAATTGGGATTTTTGTGATTTGTGTTACATAATAATAATTGCACCCTTTTGACGACAGACATTTCTGCTGATGTAAACATCAGGCTTTCCCTTGTGTTGTTTTTTTTTTTTCCTAAAGCACAGAGTAGTTCATTAAAGTGTGACAGTAACAGATAAACACCCTTTATGATTTTCTAAGAAAATATGGTGCTTATACTCTTACTTCAGCTGAAATCAATGAGTTTGAAAAATGTATTTCTGGAGTCACTTCCTGAATAACTTGCCAGAGGTTGTGTTAGGTGTTTTAGTTTGGGGGTTTTTCATGTCTTTTAGGAAGGAAAAATACATGTTGCGTTTTTTTCTTAAATTAGTCTACTTAGCACCCTGGGGCCCATATTTGAAACTCATTGCTACGATCTTGGTAGAATTCAGACGTATTTGAAATTCTCATTACTAACAAACTACTTGTGAGGTTTTATTTCCTTAAATATATATATCTTTAAGTCTCTGCAGACCAAGGAAGGTAGTAGTCATGTTTACAAGCCAAAATCATATATTCACTTGAACAAAGACTACGGTTGAGCACATTACCTCACAAATTATACATAGTGGTTTAGAGAATTTACCTGCTGGTTCCTTTTCTGCTCAGCTATTGTTTAAAGATCATCAAGTTTGTAAAATATGTATTTCTTAAAAGTTTTCAGTCAGAGGTCAAAAATCTGTTGTGTTATGGAGTGTTCCAGGTAAGTGAAGCCAATTATGATAACATTTATTTCTGATTTAAGAGTATTTTTTTAAAACAACTTAAATAGGAAGTTGAGAATGCTTACATTTTTCTCTGGACATCCACTTTGGGCCACCACCAGAGGTGGGAAATGCAGCTAGACAGACTCACCTAATCCAGTGTGGCTGGCTTGGCTTGGTTTGGTTTGGTTTTATTCCCAGTTTTTTTCTCTTTTCCTTTGGTGTCTACCATATATGTTAAATGGGTGGATTATGTGCTGGTCCTTTTCTACATCAAAGCCAATGAAGTCAAGCCAGAAGATAATTTGCCCCCTTATTAGTATAATTAACTTGTATCTTCATTTCTTTTTTAATTCCTTAAAATGTATGTCACATTACATCAGTTGAAAAACCCTTCGTTGTTCCGTGCAGTCACTCCTCCGTTCATAAAGCTCTGGAAATGTCAAAATTCCTGATCAACAGAGGCAGCATCCAGAATACAGTGCAGTGCAAAATTGTGTTTGCTTCTCTGCAAATTCTACATTTTCAAGTTTATTGATCACAAAAGCAGAGTTATTGACAGTTAACAAACTATGTGGATTACCACACTAAAGCAGGTGCTGTTTGCTTACATCTGTTTGTGAACTGCATTTAGTCAGGGCAGGGTTAGCAGGGCTTGAATTGACTTGATGCATGTTGTGAAAAAAAACCTGAAAGAAATAGAATGAGTTCTTAATCTGGAATGAGTGGAAGTAGAAACTAATAGGTTTGTAATAGCCGTTGGGAGGTTTCCTTTTACACAGTGGTGTATCCTTCTTCCCTGACAAACACTGTTCTGTTCAGAGCCTCAGCAGGCAGCTCAACTTTTGGAAAAAGCTGCCAAGGAAGTGTAAGTGTGAGGTTGCACATAAGCACTGGGTACCCTTAAACATCTTTATAGAACTTTTTGCAGTTCTTCATTGCATATAATTAGTAAGATGGTTTTATTAGAGCAAATCATATGCATTGTTATGCAGTTCACACACCCTCTGAATATGCATCCACCTCCATCCCTCCTTCTGTGCATAACCTGAATGCAGAACAGGATAAATTTTGCAGCAGCAGAGTGCTGATTTTGCAGTATGCAAAAGAAGTGGCATTTTTTTAATGGAGCGTCTTCATATAGAGGTGAACTGAAAGGCTTAACACTTGCCAGCATTTCAGACTTCCCTGTTTGTTACATCTGTTAAAATGTACAACAGAAGAGTTCAAAAGCTGCACTTTTCCTTGTTCTTTTTTTCAAACTTTTTAGTGATGGCCTCAGCTGTTGAAGAAATGTAGACTCTGAAGTGAGATTTGGAAATGTAACATCAAAAAAAGAAGCAGTTCTCAAATATCTTTGTTTTCAAGTGTGTTTCTCTGTGCACATCTTACGTAATTTTTACACTAACTAGGTTTTCATTACACAAATTAGCAAACCATTTGCTGTAAAACCTGCTATAAAATCTAGATGACCTCTAGATGTCTCTTCCAACCTAATTTTTTTTTGGTGATCCTTTTATCCTCTACATACCATTGCATCTCCCTAGTGATATTGTAATGTAAAAGAATTCACGCAGGCGTAAGTTACCTCCTGAATGTAAACAGAGTTTTGTTTCTTCCCATCATCAGTCCTGTTTCTTCTCTAGGTTTTGTTTCTTCTAACGTAGGGTGTGAAAGTGAACAGGATGAATGAGGATAGCTTTACTTGTACAAGTCGTTTTATTTAGAAATGCAGTGAAGTTTCTTCCATGCATATGTTCACTCCAGATCCAGGCCTTTATGAAGGAAAGTTCTTTAGGGAAGAGCTTGTAGCTTTCATTTGCATGTGAAGTATGTGTGCTATGGCAGAATGTATGGCAGTGTGAACAGTAAATAAATAGGGGCTTTATCTTTCAGGTGAGACATTGGTTGGGTTTATGAACTGTTTAGTTTGTCTTATGAAAATTAAAGATCAACAGTTATTTTTGGTCTGCTTCTCTGAAACTGTCAGATCTTTTTCCTTTAAAAGTCATTCTTTCATCATGAACTTTCACCTAAGCATCTCATTTATTTGCTACATATTTTTAAGTGTACTTGTAATTAATTTACTGAAAACTGTAAATCATCTCATCAATGGAAAAACAAGGGAGGATGGAGTCTGGCCATTATGTCACTGCTGTGGAAGAACGTGGCAGGTCCAGCCAGCAACTCTTTGGTCAGAGCTTTGTCCTTAGGAGTCATAGCACAGATATAAGGAGTATGTTGTAAGCTGATCTGTCAAGCCAAACAAAGTATTTCCCTTGTTAGCATTTACCAAGGCATGCATTAATAAAATTGCACAAAGTGGAGACTTCCTTTTTCCACTGATGTGCCAGACAGGTGTATTCTGTGAGCTGAACGCGAAAGCACTGAGCTGTAGCTGCTTTAGTTTATGTTTTAAATGACCATAACTTTATTCACAAATGAGTGTGCCAGTAACTTAGTTCCAGAATCAGACATCTCTGCTGAGAGGCGTCTAGCTTGGCAGCAGTGATGGCAGGTGCAAAAGACTGTGGTAGCACAAGCTGAATGTATTTATATGTGATTCATTAAGAATTGTGGTTTTCTGATTGAAATCAAGCACTCCAAAATAGGTTTAAAAAAAATGGAGAAGAATTGAAGAGTGTTGAAAGTGGGAAATGTTTTGGTAGCTTGAATAAAAGTGTGTGATATCTAACATATTAAAAAATATCGGGTTTCTATTGTGCTTTTGGTTTTTCTTTTTACAGACAGTCATTTTAGAAAATGAAGAGCTCCCTAAAATATTCCTTGATTTCCTGAACATTCGCCATGTACCTACCTTGCCAAAAGCAGAAAGCTGTGGGTAAGCTCTCATTTACTGAAAAATACATGGAGGCCAAAAGGCCCATATCCACTCAGTGCTGATGCAACGCCATTGACTTAAAATAGTCTTGCGGCCAACTCTAATGCTGTAAAATAAATGGACATTAGTTCATGTCAAGTATGTTTATATATCCCCAAAAGGTGGTAAAATAAATCCAGCTTGTTCAAAGACAGAAGTGAGGTTTAATGTAATATTCTTGGAAAGCAAAGGAGAGTTTAGGTGAGAAAAACATTATTTTCTCATAGATCTTGAAGTATCTACTGAAATTAATTTTTAAGATATTCATAAACACTCACTAAAGTTGCATAGAAAGCCTTTGCCTGTGTTTTATGGTCTTAGCATCTGGACAAATAGAAGTTAATTCTGTGATCATTTTATCATATCCCTTTGTGTGTTTGAAAATGGGATCTTCCACCTTTCTGATGACATCCACCCCAGAGGCCCCACTGCCCTTCCCCTGGGAAGGGTTCTTGATTAGGGTGGGAGAAGGGACTCTTAGTACGATTGCAATGAGTGTAGTGACTACAGAAATACCCAACACAGTGTAACTGGAAGCTTTGCTACCATCTGCAGCTGTAAGGTTTGTAGGAAGAATAATTTCTTTTGCTATGCAAGCTGACGTAGTTGGAAAGTCCAGCAATGTTATCAGAACTTGCTCCCCAGAAAGCTATGTGGCCCTTTTCCACGATGGGGGAGGCTGTGTGGATAGGCAGTGGAGAGAAGGTGAGTTGAAAAAAGTGGAGATAATTTTGAGGCCCTCCTACACTTGCAGTTGTCTATGGCCCAGGGCAGTCTCTAGACTGGTTCAGAAGCTAACAAACAGGCTTGTAGTTTTCGTTTGTAGTTAATGACATCAGCCGGTACTTTCAGTGGGACTGTACCCCATCACTTCATAGATAGATAGATAAGCTTGTGAATCTGTTAGAAAAAAATGGATGCTATCATTTCCAAGTAGTGGTTGTTGTAAAATGATACAATCTCCCATGTGTCATTTCATCACGCTGCATTATGCAGCTACTCACCAGAAAAAGGTTACTCCCTTTGATGATTCTTAAAGGGTTTGGATTTTTTTTTTACTGTAGAGTTAAATTTTGTTGTAACCAAAGTTTTCTCTCATTTTACTTCCAGCTCTTTTGATGAAACAGAATCTGAAGAATCAAGGTGAGCTTAATTCCTACTCTTTCTAGGACACCAGATTAATAAACTACTTGAAATCATTGGCATTTACTGCATTTGTACCTCACAATTGACAAAATACGACTAGTTTAGCATTAAAATCAGATGTGTTTAAGTGTTATGTTTAGTTTCATCAGCTGTGCTAGATCTGTCCATTTGTAGTGTGAATTGAGCGTCCTTTGCTTGTATTAAGAAGTTCCTTACAAAACCGTAATAGAGTACTGCTGGCTCTGAAATATTTCTGAGAGTGTTTTTTACCCATTGAAGTGTATTTTTCATAGCAAGAAAATTTACCAGAAGGAATTAGAGGTTTTGGTTCTCCCCTGTGTGTTTGATAAGAGCTTTGTGTGTATCTGGTTGCGCTACTTGGCACATATACATACAGAGCAGAGCGGAGAGGGCTGGCACTGGCTGGGGGAGGATGTCTGTACCATGACCAGTGTGGGAGACAGCTCTGTGAGGGGCTTCCTAGGACTTCCTCTCCATGGGTGAGGTATACAGGAACTGCTTTGGGGGCTGGAAGAATGTGGTGAAATTTTGAGTCAGTCTGGTGGCCTGAAGAGCCTGTGGGCCGTGGAGCCTAGTTGTAGGTAATCTTGTAGCCTGCCTTACGCCAATTACCAGGAAGCAGAGCAAGATCAGGAGGTCTCAAAGCCAGCTGCAAGCCGCCCCTCCTGGATGCAGCCCCTTCACCTCCAGCTTCACCTTGACGGTGTCACTGAATGTCTGAGGAGTGGCCTCTGCTCCCAGGAGATGGAGCCTGGCCTTTTTGGGCAGCGCTGGTGCACAGAAACACACCAGCATGGCTCCTGTGTGGCTTGACCACCTCACTTTATCAAAGGTAGTTTGTAGAATATTCTGTTTGCTGTCCCTTGGTACTGACATCCCTGTTCTTGACCTTTCCAGCAAACTGTCCCACCAGCCTGTGCTGCTGTTCCTAAGGGATCCATATGTCTTGCCTAAAGCCAACGGTAATCAAACCTGTCATCTCTTAACAGCGCTTTACTGATCTGACCCTGCACCGCATAAACCACATTATTATTAATACCAGCCTAGTCAAATGACACTGGTCCAAAATCTAATAACCTGCCAATAAAATGATAGTTCTTATGTAAGAAACCATTAAAACACTAAGTGGGGTGGGTGATTTATAAAAAGGTGGAATTTTCTCCCCCAGTTGTTCTCTCAGACAAACCTACTGAGAATTCAGATCAAAAGATGAACAACATTGCTTTTCTTTTCTTGTTGTTGACCCTTTGGGCTTTTTTGCCTGAAGGATTTGAACTTAGAGGGCCAGTCCTTTGTAAGTGCTTTTTCCCTAAACACCAGTCACTCTACTGTGAGCGTGTTTGTATTTCCTTTTGGATTATTACTATTTCGTATCATTTATAACCTCTAGAGCTCTTTGCAGGGGTGGGGGGAAGAATGTATAATTTAAGTATAATTCATGTGTTTCACAGGACATTTACATTAGCCTTTATCTCTTAATACACAGCTCAAAAGAGTGTTTGAAATAGCTTTTATTTTAATAAAAAGTTCTAAGTTCTTTGCATTATTAATTCAGAGAACTTCCCCTCTGTCTTAAATTAAATGTGTGCAGGGGAAAAAAATAACATTTTTAACAGTGTGTTCCTCCTGGTTTTGTCATTTTACTTGTTTGAACTGTTACTTCTACTAAATTTTCTACTAAAAGTGTAATACTCTTTCAAGTGAGAATTTTTTCCCAGAGCTGCAAATTAAGATTATTTTTTTTTAATGTGGCATTTTGATTTTACAAAATACTGTGTGAAACAAAAAGTCAGGTTCTTGAGCTGCCTTGAAAATCATGAAATTTTTAAAAGAGTAAATTTAGGAAAGAACACTTGTTTACTTGTAGTTTCTTAGCCAATGAAGTGTACTTACTTGGGATTTTCTCAAGATGTATATACATTGCTGAAGGAGGGTGTAAAGAAGACAAAGCCAGGCTGTTTTCAGTGGTGCCCAGTTGCAGGACAAGAAATCAGGAACCACTTTTTCATGGTGAGGGTGCCCGAGCGCTGGCACAGGTTGCCCAGGGAAGTGGTGGAGTCGCCATCCTTGGAGATACTCAGAAGCCATCCAGATGTGGTGCTGGGCAACTGGCTGTAGGTGCCCCTGCATGAGCAGGGGATTGGACCAGAAGACTGCCAGTTGTCTCTTCCAGCTGCAACCAGTCTGTGATTCTGTTGGTTTTTTTCAAGCTGTTTTTCAAAACCATAGGGACTGCTCAAGTATTTTGAGAGAGTTAGAGTGTGTCTCTTGCAGGCAATGTCCACTCTAGCTAGTTGTGAGGCCCAACAGTATTGACCCTGTAGAGTCTTACTGAACTTAAAGTTGTAGCTCTACAGTGAAACAGCAAGTGCGGAGGTCCTGTGTGACCAAGGTCCACATTGGAAGACACATTACAGGGTCATTTAGTTTGAATTAGCACTAGTCTGGTCACGTGGACTGAATGCCCATTTGAGGCTGGAGCGCAAATCACAAAATCAATGAACAGAAGCACAGTAAGGGGAGATGGTCACTTCACAAGGTCACTCCTGACCCAAGTGACAACAATAATGCAGAGGCACCCACAGAGTTACCTCTGTGCAAAAGCTGGTCCAGGTGCTGCCTATACTAATAGTTAGAGTGAGCCACACTGCATGTCTTAATCTTAGTGTTTAATGCTCCTCTTAATTGCAAACTTGGATTCCTTGAGAGCAGGGTGTAAATGATGAATATCAATTCCACACCATTCCTGAGAGAGAAAATGGATCTCTTATACAGTTATCCTGAAAAATGAAGACAGTGCTTAATGCTTCCAGCCCACATGTAAGATTTTACTGTAAGACTTCTATTCAAGATTTTGCAGTTCTGTGATGGTATTTATCTTCCTTCCCTAGTGTGTACTCCGAGTAAGGCTAAGCTTCCTTTTCTTGAAATCATTAGGAACTTTATAATGAGTTTTGTAACCATTCCTGTAAGTACTGCTTTATTTGGATTAAGATAAAAGCCTCTTCTAATGCATGACATGTTTAAATATCAAGTAGGCCTCATTAATGACATCTGCAACAAATGCCAAGGCATTTTTTGGCCTTGACACACAATATTTAGAATTTCTTATGGCAGGTGAATAGTCTTTGTATTTGCAGACCCTAAAACATCAAATTCATTTGCAAGTTATTCTTTACTTAATGAATTAAAACACAAGTTAGAATGTGAGTTGTAGTTTAAATGAGAATGAGAATGTGGTCAGGAAGAAGAAAACCAAATTGTAAGTCAGGAGGCTCTACTAGTTTACTCAAGTCTAGTTAAAAAGAAACAAAGTTGTTACACAACTGCCATTGTCTTTAATTCTTCTTTTAGTTTGCAGCACAGAGAAAAATATAGATGAGCTTTCTAAAATTTTCTCGCTCAGATTAGTTCTTACTTTGATAGACTGATTCCTTTGTAAAAAGCAAACAAGGCTGTTCAGACTATGACCAAAAGTAAGTGTCCATTAGCAAGTAACTATTCATTATACATACTCTTTGAAGAAGGTGAACTATGACAGTTGTTTGGATCAGAAGTGGAGCTAATCTTTCCTGGATACAGGAATGCCTGTGTTAACATCTTCCCGTAAAATAGGAAATTGTGTATTTGTGTAGTTTTATCTAGAACGTAACACTCAAAGAACAATTT
Source organism: Phalacrocorax carbo (assembly GCF_963921805.1). NCBI lineage: Eukaryota > Metazoa > Chordata > Aves > Suliformes > Phalacrocoracidae > Phalacrocorax > Phalacrocorax carbo. The sequence continues at coordinate 65,272,467 of NC_087548.1, read as the reverse complement.
TTTTTCCCTTCATTGCACTGTCTTTATAAAATATAGTCTCACCATTAGTCTAATGACTGGACTTTAAGCATTGTTCCAAAACTAAGATACATTGTTGCAAACCTCATTGATTTTCAGACTCGCTTTTTCATAATGTATCTAAGACAGTCCGAGTGCAGGAGCACATCACTTTTTGTGTAAGGTGGCCACTCCTTTTTGAGGGGGTGAAAAAAAAATTTACATACTATTTTGAAGAAAAATGAAGAAAAAATTGAAAATGCTGCAAATGGAAAATGATACCTCAGAAGCTAAAAAATGGAATCTTAGATTTGCTGTCACTTGTTTGAAAATTCTTCTGACGATTCTTTAAGCTATGTAAGTATCTCAGATCTGCAAGACTGCTTCAGTGTATTTATACATTTAACTTAATGTGCTTGATTTTTTTAAGCAGCAAAGGCTCACAGTAAATCAAATACTGTAAAGTTGTATCATTTTTTAAATCAATACTCATTTTCCTATATATACTGTATGTTATAGAAGAACCAGTAAAAACTGGTTTCTGGAACTGCAGCATTTAATTTAGAAGGAAAGCATCAGATTGCCCTTACAAGTGTATTTTTAATAACATTAATGACAACAGCATAGGGTTATTCTACCAGGGTGATTTGGGATAGCTGAGCTTGCAGGACTTGAGGAATCATTATTGGATTCAAAATATTAACAAGTAATTTATAATGATGACTTACTATGAGAAGTTGGGGAAAATTATGCATGTATTGTTTGTGGTGGATGTTGCAGTTTGTTAAAACAGCCTAAAATATCTCTGTTTGTAACATCTTCAATTCACTGGAATCACCTTATTAATACCTAGGAGATTATACCTTTAAGCTAATAAGGATTTTTTTTTTTTTCCGTACTGAGTCCAAATCTACTTTTTCCTCAATATTTTTACCTCCAAGATTTTAGCAAAAGAATTAGGGGCAAAACCTAATTCCCACCCACATTAGGTGATCTAATTTTCCAAGTATCTCAAGTTTTTTATAAAAGTTACATCTCCCCTTTTTGAGTATCCTGTAGGCTGATAGGTGAAGGAGAGATTTGACTAGTGTGGAAAGTTCTGTATCAAATAATCTGTTCTTCTAGGCAAATGCATTGCCTAGTGTACCAACAATTTTAAGATCGTAAGATGTGGTAAGAAATTCTTACGATTAATGCCCAGTGATTTAAGTAAACCCCTCATTAAAAATGCAGGAGTTGGCGCATTTGAAAAATATTTTCACTTCAGTACTGTACATCCTGCCACTCCTCTGTGTGGATCTATTACTGTGTTCTATCAGGTTATTATTTTTTGCTAAAATTAACATGAAGATTAAGTGCCAGCTTCCTCTACATCTGTAGTTAAGAACATAGTGGGTTTTTTTTCCTTCAGATATTACAGGATGACTTTTTGTCACATGTGGCATCTTATGTTGATTAGACAGCCTGAAATTTTCCTGCCTCAAATAATCATCTGTGATTGTATAGGCATCCTCAAGCCTTCTCAGCCTAAACACTGCTGTAAACCACAATGGAAAAACAGCTTTGAAGTATTCCCAGTAGCAATCTTGGAATTCCTTCAAGTATATTGAGATTTTGTTAGAAATTGAATTGCCAGTGTAATCCATCTTCCTTGTGAGAAAAGATTCAGATAAAGAGCTGGAGCCCAGCAGCATTAAGTATTAGAACATCCCTTTAAATCAATAAGCTACAAATCTGGCAGCGCATTCATGCAATGCCCAGTGCTACACTAAAGTGGCTTTAGTGCTGAAGCAGCATTACTAATAGCACATTCCCAACATGGATAAACAGTTGAGTGATGCAGTAACCCAAATTATATGAGGCCTCACCTAGTTAAGTTTCACAAAAACATTTATACTGTACTGACATAGATAAGAAACCAAGGTTTTTTCTTTTTTCTTTTTTTTTTTCCAGATGACTTTCCAAACGTAGTAATAGAAGGCATTCTACATGGAATATTTTATCCTCATTTACTGCCCAGGTAGAAGTGATGTGTGGCTAGAAGAAGCTGAAGCAAGTCTCTAAGTCATGTTTAATGGAATTAACAGGAATAAAATTGTGATGTGAAAATTAGGCTCAGAAGCAAGAGGCACAACCTCAGTTTATCTTTTTTAATAAAATCAATGTCACTACAACGGCTGCTCTTAAAAAAAGATGTGGAAACAACAGCATTGAAGTTATTTATACCTTCTATATATTGACGTGCTCTAACTATTTAACACTAAAAGCTGAAAGTCATACATTGAATTACACTAATGTTTGAAAATAATTGAAAGCTTTACTAATAATTTCTATAATTTATCTCATAAATTACACTAAACCTTTTTGCACCAGGATTTTTCCTGGTATGTTACCCATTCCTGGCAGTGGATGGATTAGACGTGCTTGGACTGAAGAGAGTGTGTGAGGAATTGGAGGGGAAAAAAAAAACAAAAGACAAGAAGTTGTTGAAAGCAACTTACAAGTATTTTGTTCATTTTTCTTAAATAACTTTGAATCTGCTCCTTAACATCAGGTTGGAAAAGAGCCAGCGCAAGTGTATGGCGAGTTTCTATTGGAAAACACCCTATCACATTCTGAAACACACAGCGCTCTCTCAGGAAATTTTCTAGATTTTGATTGAAATGATCTTATCTACCAGGAGATTCTATATGGCATTTTTGCATCTCCATTCATTTACGGCATCTAATTTGTCTGTATGTTTACTTTTCGAATCAACTTGCAGACTGTCTTCGGTTTTTAACATTTTATAGCTCACAGAGCATGCAACTTTGTGGTAAGCTAAAGCAAGAACATGATTAAGTAGTAAAATGGTAAAAATAAAACTGACATGTGTATATATGTTTGTTCAGATTTAACTGGAAATTAGTATGTGTGCTACTGGACATTACAAAATAAATTACTAAAATATGACATACCACTTCAATGTATTCTTTGTGCGTTTCTATTCAAACAAGGTATTTCTCTGAGCTTATGTCATCAGAGATGGGTCTCACAGGTAGCTCTGCATGAAGCTGAGAAAATAGCAGGGCGTCTGCCCATTTAGAACTCCTAGCACCGTGCGATCTGAACATGCTAGGCTTATGAAAGTGTGTGTCTTGGGGGAAGAAAACCCGGTGTAACTGAACGGCCAGTATGCCATCGGGGTCATCAGGGGATGGGAGCGTTGCACAAAAGCAGCACGGGCAAAGCTAGATGCGAACTGAAGCCTGATCGTGGAGACACGTAGGTCGCTTCCTGCTGACTACTGAGTCTGTTTTAAAGCTGCTTGGGGTTAGTGGAAAGCTGGAACTGGTATAAAAGGTAGGCCTGTGTCTATAGCACTTGTTCAGGTATCAGAACTCTCTATGCTGTCTGTAGGATCAACCTTCCAGAAAGCTTTCAGCTACTAGCAGGAGACTATGTGGGCAAGGGAGTCGGAGGCTTTCTCACTCTTGCTTCCTAACACCACTTCCCAGTGCTGCTTTTCAGAGAATTTTACTTTAAACAATTAGTAGAAAGAAAAATGAACAGGGACAAGTCTGATTGCCTAGCACTAGGCAACTTTAAAGGCCTCGGCAAGTTCTCCTCTAGCTGTCTTTTAAAGAGGACAGTAATCAGAGACCGGTGAAAGGATAAAAAGTGCCAGTGCTTAACCTCCGGAGAGGCCCCAGGACTGTGGGTAGTGAACCAGCAGAAGTGCCCCTGCAACTGCAAATGGCCTGTCAGGAAGGCCCAAGGTAAATCCCTGCCCGCGGCGTTAGTTCCCATTCCCTCGCGAGGGGCTGCCAGTGGGTACCTACAAGCTCTGTGTGCTCTTCCCCTGCACCACTCCAAGCCTGGATGCCTCACACGGGCCCCAGGATACCCGTCAGGAAACTCATCACCACAAAGAGTGGCATGCTGCCTGCTGTGCAGGTGGATGAATCCTGCATCACATCTTGGCATCACCTCTTCTATCTTAAGTTCTAAACCTCTGGAAACTCCAGAGAAAAAATTCCCATCTCCTTCCTATGGAGTACGATGTCACTCGATAAAGAACCGAGCAAATGCAGCTGCCCTTGAGTGGTACCTTATGCTGACCTTGTTTAAAAGCTACCAGTTAAGTTGTCAGCTCAAGAGTTATTTAAGAAGCATTACAAAAATAATGAACCGAAAGCTGCATCTCTGACATACAGCAACACTGCAAGAAAAAGCATTTGAGCTTTATCATAAGTAACATTAGCTAGGTGTTATAATATTCGTTGTGCTATAAACCAAGGACTCTTCGGTTTTAATCAGTTTCTAACTGATGATCTTATTCAACAATAGACAGAGCTGCTCTTTCTGGATTACAGGATTGTATCCAAATACTGTGCATTTTTGAAAGACAGCAGGGACTTTATCTGACATGTTAAGATTAGAGAAATTTACCATCCCTGCTCTAACCTTACAACCTCATTTGCTGGAAACCAGCACTCACTGCGTATTTTGCAGAATCAACTGAGGTGAGAAAAAAAGGCCAGGGGTGAGGGGTGAGGGACAAAAAAAGCTCTTCATCAATATTTATTTGAAATCAATGTTTATTTAATCAAAACACTTCCACCTTTTACTTTTTTTTCATTTTTAAAAATGCTGATACTGTTACAGAAAATAACATTTTCAGTTGAAAGGCATAAACAAATATTGCAAAAACTTCTAAAGACAATGAAATGACTATTTCAAACCTTGAAAAAATAGAAGTACTAAAATACTTCATGAAAGACTTCTGCAAGATCTAGGATTTAGCAGGCTCTTGTCTTGAATGTCAAGGAGTGACAGCTCCACCAAGCTGTTACAGAAACAGTCGTACCTTTCATGTATTTGGCAAATAATAAGTATTGTTTAAGTACAGCCTCATAAGTTTTGAGGAGAAAACTCAGGAAGTTGAGATCAGTCAAAAACAGGCCTTAAAAAGAAGTGATTAGGTTTTACTTTCCATTGACTGTTGGTCTCACCAGTCGCCTACTTCAACAACAAATGGTTCTTTTACAGCTATTTTGCCACTGTTCACAATCACACAGTCTTGAAGGGGCCGGTCGTGTTCATCTGTCTGCTGGAGTTCTATCGAGTGCACCACAGACTGGGCGGTGGGGGGAGAACAACAAAACAAACCAAAAAGTTCAGTTTAGCCAGGGAAACTCCAGTTGTTCAAGCCTGGTACCAGATAAGCAACTACATGCTCCTAGCATTACTATTTCTTAAGCAACTTCCAAAGACCTTCACCCTGTTGAGTTCCCACATGCTTTTTTTTTCCCCCCACATTAACAGTTGTGCCACTCTGCAACCCACACACAGTTGACAGAAGCACATGGAAGGCTGTTTGTTCTTCTATTAAAACTTCAGCCAACAAAAATATTATGAAGGGGCAACTGAAAATATCTTTGCAGCTGATCGACCTACCACATAAAGGGTCTGTCTCTAGCCTATGAGCAGAAAGTGAATCCAGAGATCATAAAGGATGAGCGTGCACGCGCACAGAGATTTTAAGTGCGGTACCACGCCTCCAGTCAAAGTAGTATTTAAAGGACAATAATAATGCAAATCAACGCTCAGCTACGTGGCTGGTGCTGTCATGAGGGTTTTGGCTTTTGTGACACTGGGACATCCCTGAGGAACCATAGCTATTAGGGAGGGATGGAATCCACCTGCCTAGAAGGGGCAAGGGAACCTTTGGCAGCAGGCTGGCCAACTTGGTGGGGTGGGCTTTAAAGTGAGGGACTCAGGATGGGGTTCAAAGCAGCAATGCTAATGCCATCACATCCAACACGGGAGTAAGCCAGGCCACCCAGAGCAGCAAGAGATGACAACCAGGACACCAACCACCTCAAGGGTGTGCATGGCTATAATGGATGCTCGTGCACCTCTCCAGGGAAACCTGCGTGCTCTGTTACCTCTCTGAAATGCCGATACACCAACGCACGCAGCATGGGGAATAAACAGGAGGAATTAGAGGTCTGTGTGTGGTCACAGGGCCACGATCTCACTGCAGTCACAGAGACATGGTGGGACAGCTCGCATGACTGGAATGTGGTCATGGATGGCTACAGGCTTTTCAGGAGACACAGACCAGCAAGGCGAGGTGGGGGAGTTGCTCGTTATGTGAGGGAGCAACTGGAATGCCTTGAGCTCTGCCTTGCAGTGGAGGAAGAACAAGTTGAGAGCTTGTGGGTAGAAATTAAGGGACGACTAAATATGGGTGACACTGTTGTGGGCGTTTGCTACAGGCCACCTGATCAGGAAGAGGAAGTCGATGACGCCTTCCACAGACAGCTGGAAGTAGCCTCACAATCGCAGGCTCTGGTTCTTGTGGGGGACTTCAACCACCCTGATAGCTGCTAGAAAAACAACATGGTGAGGTGCGCACAGTCCAGGAGGTTCCTACAAAGTGTCAAGGATAACTTCCGGACACGGGGTGGAGGAGCCAACAAGGCGAGATGTGCTGTTCAACCTTATACTATGTCTGGTTGAGGACTTGAGGTTTGGGGGTAGCCTTGGTCGCAGTGACCATGAGATGGTGGAGTTCAGGATCCTGTGTGATAGAAGCAGGGTGACAAGTCGGATTACAACCTTGGACTTCAGGAGAACTAACTTTGGCCTCTTCATAGACCTGCTAGGAGGAATTCCATGGGTTAGGGATCTAGAAGGCAGAGGGGTCCAAGAGAGCTGGTCAGTATTCAAGTACCACTCCCTACAAGCTCAAGATCAGTGCATCCCCAGGAGGAAGTCAAGCAAAGGAGCCAGGAGACCCACATGGATGAGCAAAGAGCTTCTAGAGAAACTCGGATGAAAGGAGGTTCACAGTATATGGAAAAAGGGACTGGCCACTTGGGAGGAATATAGGAACGTTGTTGGGGTATGCACGGAAGCAATCAGGAAGGCCATGGCCCACTTGGAAATAAATCTGGCAAGGGGTGTCAAGGATAACAAGGGCTTCTTCAAATACATCAGTAGTAAAAGAAAGACTGGGGGAACTCTGGGCCCGCTGCTGAACATGGAAGGGGCCCTGGTGACACAGGATGCAGAGAAGGCAGAGTTACAGAGTGCCTTCTTTGCTTCAGTGATCTTCACTGCTAATGCTGGCCCTCAGGCATCCCAGCCCCCAGAGGTAAGAGAGAAATCTAGAGAAAGGAAGACTTCCCCTTGGTTTAGGAGGATTAGGTTAGAGATCATTTAGGCAAACTGGATCCTCACAAATCCATGGGCCCCGATGGGATGCACCCACGAGTGCCAAGGGAGCTGGTGGATGCTGTCACTAAGCCACTCTCCGTCATCTTTGAAAGGTCATGGAGGACAGGAGAGGTGCCTGAGGACTGGAGGGTAGCCAATGCCACTCCAGTCTTCAAGAAGGAGGACCTGGGAAACTATAGGCCAGTCAGCCTAACCAAGGGGAGATCATGCTTGACCAACCTGAGAGCCTTCTATGATGGTGTGACTGGCTGGGTCTTGAAGGGACAGCAGTGGATGTCATTTACCTTGACTTCAGCATGGCTTTTGACACTGTCTCCCACAACGTCCTCATAGGTAAGCTGAGGAAGTAGGGATTCGATGAGAGGACAGTGAGGTGGATTGAAAACTGGCTGATTGGCAGAGCTCAGAGGGTCATGATCAACAAAGCAGAGTCTGGTTGGAAACCACAACTAGTGGTGTTCCCCATGGGTCTGTGCTGGATCAATATATTCATCAATGACCTGGATGATGGGATAGAGCGTAACCTCAGCAAGTTTGCTGATGATACCAAGCTGGGAGGAGGGGCTGATACACCAGCAGGCTGTGCTGCCATCCAACAAGACCTGGACAGGCTGGAGAGCTGGGCGCAGGGGAACCTCATGAAATTCAACAAGAGCAAGTGCAAGGTCCTGCACCTGGGGAGGAACAACCCCATGCACCAGTACAGGCTGGGGGCTGAGCTACTGGAAAGAGGCTCTGCTGAGAAGGACCTGGGAGTGCCAGTGGACAACAAGGGTGACCGTGAGCCAGCGATGTGCCCTTGTGGCCAAGAAGGCCAATGGTATCCTGGGGTGCATTAAAAGGAGTGTGGCCAGCAAGTCGAGGGATCTTATAAATTGGAACACAGGAAGTTCCACCTGAACATGAGGAAAAATGTCTTTCCTGTGGGGGTGCCAGAGCAGTGGCACAGGCTGCCCAGGGAGGGTGTGGAGTCTCCTTCCCTGGAGACATTCAAAACCCACCTGGACGCGTTCCTGTGCCCCCTGCTCTGGGTGTGCCTGCTCAAGCAGGGGGTTGGACAAGATGTTCTCCAGAGGTCCCTTCCAACCCCTACCACTCAGTGATTCTGTGACAGTTCAGTTAGGAATACTGACTACCTGGCTCTGGATATTTGTCCATTAAGCTAACTATACTCAAACTTAGTCTACATCTCCCCTCAAAAATTTTCAGCTACTACTGTAGCTCATGAGAGTTGAATTCCCTATGAATGTGGGAGTGGGAGGCAAGTGCTCTGATGAGGTTTTCAAACTCCTCAAAGAGATAGTCAGTGCAGTAGTTCATGTTTCCCCCATTCATTTCAAAACACAGATTAAATGGAATAATTTAAAAGGAAAGTCAGACTACCAAAAGTATAATCAGTTGGAAGTACCATTTTTAAGTGTAAATTCTATTTGGCCTTTGATCATTTTTGCAGCTGTGTACAGTCTGAGGGAATTAACGAGATTTTAATTCCTTCTTAAACAGATCTGAATACATGTGTTTATATACTTTATATCCACATGCTTCTAAAAACCCTAATAGGGAAAGTGTTATCCATAACTAGCACATGCTACAGAACTAGATTTTAGCTTGCAGAAATACAATTATTTGATGGCCTACAGCATTAGTGTAAGGGGGACCTGCACTTATTCCATTTGTAATCTGCAAAGGTGTCAGTGTTGATTTCAGTGGTTAGTGGTCTGAAACAAGAGCTGTGAAAGCCAAAGGCATGATTTAAGTTTCCATTTCTGCAGTCATCCTTTGCTATTTCACTTCTAAATCATCCAGCTCCAGGCTCTTCACAGTCATTTTCTACCAGGTACATATTAGATAAACACTCAATTGTTCTGAGCCACAATAGCATAAGTTACACTAACACAGGTGAAATGCAGCAGAATTTCTCCAAAATTTTTTGATTAATCTTGCCATTACTTTTAGCTTACCATTCCATCAAGGACTTTGCCAAATACTACATGTTTTCCATCTAACCAGGAAGGTTTTGTCACGCTGATGAAGAACTGGGATCCATTGGTGTCTGGGCCAGAATTAGCCATGCTAACCCATCCAATTCCATAGTGTTTGAGCTTGAAGTTCTCATCTGGAAACCTTTCACCGTAGATGCTTCTTCCTATGACACAAAACAAGAAAGCAAACTTTAAAAAGAAGTCAAACAAAAAACCACCTTTTTCGTTAAAAAATGGGAAAAAAACAAAGTACTAATTCAGGACTTGAAGATTCATTGTTTGAGTAAGCACAGCAACATCACAGTTCCATCATCAGTCATTCCACAGCTAAAAGCCTTTTGTGTGTAAAGAAAAGGATAAGCTAGAACACCACATATAAGGAGAGAATATTTAAAGCTGATGATGCTTTATCCTTTGAATTTAATAAGCAAGCTGAGTGAGTAACTTCAAAGGTCCTGCTTACATACACCACTGAACAACAGTATACTTCACCCTGTTCAACAAACTTAAATTATGTAATTATGGCCACTAAAAATAAGGTTGCCACGTTTTGTGACCATTTTAGTCTTTACAACTTTTCCTCCTAGTAAGAAATTGCTTTATTCTTATTTAGAAATATATGAAGACCAAATGCAAGTTCACCTAAAAGACCTGGTATGTATTTGTATAATCATTACATAAGGATTTTGATGTTTTTAAAATAGTTCAGAAGATAAAACATCTGAGCCATGTTTAAACCACTACCACTTGGAAAAGAGAAGGCTGTCTGTCTCATTTTTTGTTTGTACAGTGCCTAGCACAATGGGGACACTGCTCCCAACGCTGCCTGATACTATCCCAATAAACAGTATTAGCAGGCAAACAAACACTGCCCACCTTTAATGCTAAAACTGTGTCTTTGGTATTTTAGCCTTCCGCATAGTTCGCTGCAAGGAAGAGCAATGTGTGTTTTCCATTCTGTCCCAGCGGGGAAATCACTAACATTGTATGCAGACAGTTCAAATCACAGCACACAAGGAATGTGGTGCAAAGGAAGGGAAGAAATCAGAAGCCAGGATACATGCACTGCAAGAGATGCTGCACTGGGATTGCCCTCCTTACTGGACTGAACTGGTCTGGAGGCTCAGGAGAGAGAAGTGATGCACACAGCCAGGACTCACACCACCAGTAAGTTTATGGTTTTAAATTTAGTAAGAGGAAAAAGGAGAGAGGGCACGACCCTCATTTTCTAATATCTCTACCCCTGTTTTGAAATTCCCTCCCACAGCACATTTCAGAAGGTTCCACAGAACTGGCAGAGCTGAGGGCAGAGAGGGCAGCTTACTCCTTCCCTACCTGCCTTCCCTCTACGTGTTTTCATTGTTTCATCACAGATTAGTTTTCTGCTGGATGACTTGGATTGGTTCACGTATATATGCAATCAGTGAGTGCCGCAGGGAAGGAGAGCTATCACAAAGCCAGCGGAGGGGAAGGGCAGAGTCATCCATCTTTTGGAGACAGTATGTTATAGGAGCAGCTCAGCTGGTCATGTGGCTCCAGCCCACCACGCAAAGCCATGCTTCTTGAATGGGGACAAGTCACAGACAGAAAAGAGCTATCTGCAAAAGTTAAGGACAAAGGAAGCTCTACACATACTAATAACCAGGTAATCCAAATAATTGCAGCTTATGTTCCAAGACGCTCGGAAAAGTACTAGATGGTCTAAAACAAATAGGTTTGGGTTTTTTTTAACGTGAGCTGAAAGAACGTGGGAATACACTGTTTGCCCACCTTTTCAGCAGACACTTGAAGAAAGGAAAGGGAACCTGGAAGACACTAAGCATGTTACCTCCTGATCCATCTCCAGCTGTAAAGTCTCCTCCTTGAATCATGAAGTCTTTGATCACACGATGAAATTTACTTCCTTTGTATCCATATCCTCTCTAAGAAAATGAAACAATTCTTTAAATTAATAAAACATCCAGTTCTATACAGTCATATGGAAACACATATGTGATGAATGGCCAGATTTCACAGAATATACCACCACCAGAGACAAATACTGGCAAGAGACAAACTGAACTGAGACACAGGTAAATGCAGCTGGGCTGCAATGCCACAAAGCAGGTATTATTCAGGTGATCAAAGCCATTGTCTTTATTTGACTGGTATCTGACCCCAGTACTTCTACATGGTAGACCTGCACAGCAGGGACAGATTGAGGTGGTGATATCCTGCATCTCATAATTACATCTTGCAAACCAATCCCCAAGGACCTGAGAAGATACACACCTGTGCACAGCCTTGGGGATGGCACTCTTGCACAGGCTCCACTGATTTAAGATCGACAGTTCACAACTGATCACAGCATTAAACAAATATTTACTTCCCAATCTGAGCTTGAGTACATAGTGGAAGAAAACCGCGAACGTACTTCTCCAGTTGCCAGCACAATGAAGTTCTCCACAGTCTTTGGGACAACTTTTCCAAACAATCCAATTACAATTCTGCCAACATCTTTGTCTCCAATCTTCACATCAAAGAACACCTGAACATTTTTGTGAAGAGAACAAAAGTGATACAAACATGAACACAACAAAAAGGCCAAGCTTTTGAAAGCATAAGGTGGTAAGCAACTGCTTCTGACTGGTCTATATTAATTGTATCCTTCAATTCCTCAGGGTGCTGTTAAGAAAAATCCTTTCAGAACTACCAAAATCAGATTATGCAGAAAACAGTGTGAGAACTGGTGACTATATGTCTTGATTCTTACTGTTTTTCAGGGCTCAGCGAGACTGCTGTATCACATGTTTGAAGGCATGTTCAAGATTTTTCCCAGACATGCATGTCTTTAAAGCTGTATGGAAAAGATTAAATATGAAAGTAGTGAAGAACAACGATGCTATTCCAGCGTGGTAATCATAACAAGGAACTATAGTACTGACACTCCCCACAAGCATCCGTTTGCTATCCACTCATAATCTTAATTGCTCTAGGGATTAGTATGTATGTGATAAAGTATAGGCAAAAGCCTAAATTTCATTAGATTGACAAAAAGTGGGAAGAAAATCCTACAGCTCAAGCAAGGAGTTGCTTTCCTAAATGTGAATTAAAACCCAACAGGCTACGTTATTCAGCTGATTGCCTAAAAGCTTCAACATAGATGTTGCTAAAAAGCAACTTCAAAAAGGCAAATGAGTTCTAACGCATTTTAATATAGTTCAGAATATATTAATGCATTTTTGAACGTGCAAAAATGTTCCAACAATTACTGAAAATAGGAACAGCTGTCAGGAAATGAGGCATTTCGAAGTTCTGAAAAAGTTACATAAAGACTGTTACAACTTCTAGGAAACAGCAATGTGTATTCCTATGATGTGGTATTTGCTGTTCCTTGTGGCACTCAACCAAATATTACTTGTCTGCAACACTAAGAAATTAGTCCAATAACGATAATAAATGGCCACAGTCTCTCCAATGTGAATGCCTCTTTCACGCTCTCCTACTAAACATTTCTACCGTTTCTTGATCTTCCATGTGGTTTTGACTGTTGAACTTCTGGCTAACATTATAAAAGCTCCATAAAAAAAATAAAATTCCTCTTGATACACCTCATTCATTTCCTTGGCACTTGGCACTAAATAACATAGTTCTTAGCTGCATGGCTCCCTGAGCATTAACAGCACACTTTCACTAACTTCTTAACATTTTTATAAACATACTTCTCTGAATTTTGCCGCCAGGGTTATCTAGGTAAGGGGTATTGCCTGCCTACGTTTTCTAAATGCAGCTTATTTTGCCTGGAAATGTTGTCCTAGTAGAAGGACTGCCTCAGATATATAAGCGTATATAAGTAACACAAGGCTACCACACAATGACCCCAGACGGTAGTAGCATCGAAACACTTTCATGGAGCACATGGAGACATGTCCATCATATATGGTAAACCTAACCAACCCAATCAGAAGGATTAATTCATGGCAGAGCTGCTCACCTAAGCAGTAAACCCACTATTTCCAGAAAGCGCTTGTTCTGTGTTTGTGAATGAACAGTAACATCCTGGCTTCCTCTTGGCACAACACACACCTGGTGATTTTGGAAAGCTCTGCCCTTCCTAACTATGCACCACATTTCTGTGCATATTTCTGGCTAGAAAATCAAACATGGATATATTTGGTAGCCGCAGATGCCATTTTTGCATAAAGAAGCCATGTTCTCTTAAGCATATCTCCTCAAGTTCTCCACAGAGTCAATAAGCACGTAGACATTGATAAGCTGGGTCAGCACAGGAGTCTCTAATCTCAAAAAACGTCTGGTCAGATTCTTCAGCAAAAACTCTTAAAGAAAATAAATATTACAAATTTTTGGTCTTATTTATATAAATAATTGATCTTATTTACAATTTGCAGAAAGTATTTCAAGACTGAAAAGAAAGAGTGCACCAGTAAGAGTGGCTGGTTGTCATGAAAATATTCATATAAAACCTACACAAGATGGTGTATATCAAAATAAAAAAAAACTGCCAATAGTATTCAGTTGTTCATGGGTAGAGGAAAGGGGGAAGTGGACTGTGAATGAAAGATCTCATGACTCCTAAAGACCAGGTAATATAATGACAAATGAACCTGAACTCCTGATAAATGCAAAATACTGCATGTGGAAGAGGACTATACAGCCAGAACAGCAGGTCCTAGATCAGCTACCACTCAGAAAAGGCATCTGGAGTCACCCTGAGCAGTTTGATTAAAAGTTTGACTCTGGGCTTGTGGAGGACAGAGAAGAAAAATGAATGCCAGAAATAATTAAAAATGGTTAAGGACACGAGGTGGGCATAATTATGCCATTTTATATATCTGTACTGTACGTTCACACCCTGAATGCTGCATGTAATTCTGGCTTGTCTAGTGCAGAATGGTAAAACCAACCTGAAAAACATAAAGGGCAGCACAGATGCTCAAAGATCTGCAATACCTTTTATATGAAGAAAGATTAAATAAGACCATGCAAGCTGGAAGAGAGAAGACTGGTAGGATTTGATGAGCTCTGTGAAGTATGACTAGCTTGGACAACGCAAACTGGCAGCTCCAATTCTCTATGTCCCATGATGTAAGAATCAGAAAACGGCATAAAATAAAATCCCAGGCAGGAGGTCTAAAGAAGCAAAGTACTTTATGCCTAATTAAACTGGAATACTTCGCCAGAAGATGATTTGGAGGCTTAAGTGTATGAGACTTATCCTCCCCCCCAAAAAAAAAATCGAATTCATGGACTAGGGGTCCATGGCAATGAAACTGTAGGCAGCTGTAGACGAAGGTGGCAATGAAATTCAGAGACAAAGGCACAGCCTGTGGCTTAGGAAGCTGCGTCCGTGCCAGAGGAAGCAGCTCTGCCCCTGCCCCATCACGCTTTCGCGAGCGCTGGCCTCTTCCAGCAGGAACGCAGCACTCACTGTGAGATACGTACTTGGAAAGGAACGTGGGGACAGAAACAACGAATCCCTACTCTCTGCGAAGCCGAACTGGACATCCCACCTCCTGCACCAGCAAAAACTCTACGCAGAGAGATGCGGGCGTCTTGCGATGACCGGGTGCATCCCCATCCCGCTGCCAGGCGGCACGGCCCACAAGCCCACCTGCCGGGCTGTACCACCCGCACCGTGCCGCTGGCGCGAAGCCCGCGACGCAGCGCCGAGCCACGCCGACCCCGGCCCGCGGCCTCGCTGGCGGAGCGACCCCCCCCGCCCCCCCGCACCAGGCGCCGCGGGAAACGAGCGGGCAACTACACGGCAGCGCACAAGTCCGCCAGCTTCAGCGAAGAGCGACGCGGGGAGGGACACACACACACACACACACACACACACACACACACACAACCGAGCCCCACGGCGGAGGCCACCGCGCAGCCCCACACCGCCGCGGGCACAGCACAGACCGCACACGGGAGGGTGTAATTACGAGTTTTGAAGTTATCCCTTCTGCGAGCCACAGGCAGGCTCAGCTCCCTCAAGGTTTGAGGTGTCTCAGCGCCTGCAGAGAGCGGGCATGCCCAAGGCCTTAAAAAGAACTCCGCAAAACACTTTGTTTTAGAAGTTATGGCATTTGTCCAAGCCCTACCCAAACCCGACGCCCGAGGGGCCTTCCCTTCTACCCGCAACCCGGCTCGGGAAGGGGGGGAACCGGCCAGGGACCGGCTTCTCACTCCAGAAGCGGGTCCGGAGGCCGGCCGGCCGCCGGCGCGCACCCCCCGCAGCCCGGGGCGCGGAGCTGGCGGGACGGACACCCCCGCGGGGTGAGTAGCCGCCGCGGCCGCCCTCACGACCGACCGATCCCGACCCGCCTCAGGCCGGCGGCCCCAGGCGGGCGAGAGTCACCTTGGCCGTCACGCTGGGTCCCCTCTTCTTGAAGCCCTCAGCTGCCGGGGCCAGGAAGCAAAGGCAAGCGACTGCACCGAGGAAGGCCGCCGGCCCCCCACCGGCCATGGCGCTGAGGCGAGCGCTGCGGCGCCTGCGCCCGCCGCCTCCTCCCGCGCCATGTGGCGGGGGGGCTGCGGGAGGGCGGGTGTTCCTGCTTCGTGGGTACGGGAGTACCGCCAGGGCGAGCCCTGGGCCGCTGGCTGGGCCTGGGGCGTTACAAACGCTGCGGGGGGTGGGGGTGGGGTGTCACGGTGCCCGTTCCGTACGGGGGGCGCGGGGCCGTGCGCCCGCCTCGGGGCTGAGCCTCGGCTCGCCAGGCCGGGGCCGGCGGTCCCTGTGAGGCGCTGAGCAGGGCCCCCCCTCGGCCTCGGCTCCGGCCCGCCCTTGGGCGCGGAGGGGGTCCCCTGAAGGGCCCACGGGTCGGCGAAGTAGCCAAAAGAGTAGATGCTCGGGGGAGTTTGAAAGTGGATGGTCGGTCTTTCATCTTTGGGGTATTTAATGCGCTGGGGAGAAACGCGAGCCTCTGAGGCACTTGTAGTACTTGTAGTGTTAGCAGTACTGGGGCGCTGCTTGGCACCCACGTCTGCATCCGTGGCTTGGAACACCAAGGACCTGCACCAAACAAAGTAATCGAACACAGATGTCTTTCCCCAGCCATTGCCTACCAAGTCAGGGAAGAGGGATCCTGCTCTAGCAAATTACTTTACCTTTGATGCTGACATGTTACCTTCTCTGCTCAAAAATGCTTCACGTTCAGGGCCTATCCCAAACAGTGTTGCTGCTGCAGCCCCTAGAAAATTTGCAGGTTGTAACACACTGAAATTTGTGGCCTCCCAACTGCCAGAAAAAATAATAAGTAGATAGCTGATACACTGCAAGCAGGAGGCTGACAGTGTATTATGTAAATACAGTTGGGATTAAACTTTGCAGTGCTGTGTTTCTGGTTATCTGGCACAGCACCTAACGCAGAGAGTTTGGTGCTGGTTGCAAAGCCAGCCTGGAGCTTGGGTGGCATGCCTGAGGGAGAATAAGCTCTGCACTGCCACGTCTACACTGTCGTTGCCCCTGAGCCTCTCCACTGGAGACTGTCTCAGTTAGCAACTAGTAGACACAATAGCTGGTGCTGAAAAGTTGATGCCTGCGCTTTGTGCTTTTCAGGTGGTCTGTCCAGCTGACCAAATGCCCGCTAGCAATTGAAGAGTGCTGGGCATGCTCCTGGAACACACCTTCTGGTTTAGTTTCATCTGACAGGTATCTAGTTTGTGCATGGCAAGACCTCTCTTCACTGAGAAGTAAAGCACAGTAAGTGGGAGTGTTGGAAAGATCCACTTCAAAAGTCCACTCCTGATCCAAACTAAAACATACCATAGACATACCCTAATGCACACCTTTGACTATAGACTGTTTTTCGCTGGGGATGTCACTTGCCTGTTGTTTTCCATTCTGCCTCACATGCTGCCTACACTTGTGCATCTGAGTGCACCTGAAATTTCTTACCAGGCAACTGCAGTAAAAACTCATTTCCCAGGCACAGCGGAGTGGTGGTTACTGATTCCACGTTATATAGCACATGAACAGAAACACCAAATTATAATCTTGCTTAATTGCTGGCTGACACAAATAGATCCCCTCTCCTCAAGAGATGTGAAATATCTGTAGTTGTTGCTCCTCAGTCAAAGACCACCTGGACTAATCTAGGGCTTAACTTTGGCACCTGACCTTATGTGCTGGCATTTTGTAAAACAGGGCTTTACCGAAGCCCTGCCCATGGGAACTCCCTGTCAGCCCTGGGGGCTACGAGGCTTCAGGGCATGGTTCAGATATTCATCCAGTTTCCTGTAGCTGATTAGATACATTAGTGCTGAAACAAAACTAGTTCATGCGTGTACAGGTGGTTAAAGTACTTCTTTGATCCTCTCGTTAGTCATTGCAGTATTTTACACTCACATTCTTCTTTAAATATTAAAGCAGGCCCAAAACTTTACTTTCTCATATGCTAGATTCTTTGATAGGTCAGTGCACTTTCAGTGAGTATGTGAGTATGAGAGTTTACTCAGAGTAAACTGAGTATGTGTTTATTTTCTCTGCCAGTTTGGTAAGGTACTGAGAATCTAAAATTATGATTCAGCTGCCTTCCTTGCATTGCATCACCACGTAATAATGGTGTTTGACTAGCTCTGGAGTTAAGATTTACTGCAGAAATACAACAAAATCCAAAGATACATTGTATACTGTATTATTGTACAAATATGTTTAGAAAATAGTTAGGCACTTTAACTAAATACAGTAACGTTTTGCAGCCTGCATATGTACCTACTCACATAAATCTCAATAGTTACAATCCAGAAGGTGAAAACTTACCATTTTCATCTCTCTTTATCACTACAATCTACCTTTATTACAGCTATTTATTCAGTATTTGTCTGCTCTGAAGTTGTAGTCATATGCTTACACTTATCAAGAAAAGTTACAAACTGTGGGATGTTCAGAGGAATATGATGCAAATGGAAGGAGGTTCCTCTTGGAGCATATATGAGGGCTTGTTAAGATTCTTCAGCACTCCAGACGCATGGGAGTCACAAGGTGAATGTTGACAGGAATGTGGGAAAGGGTGGAGCTGCCCCTAATTCTGAGTTTTGAATCTGAAAGAGGACAAATACTGGCTGATGAGACTGTATTTTCTCAGAGCAATTCAGAGTAGTATAGTGGTTCAAATCATGAGGTGCAGAGGAACAAGCAATGAGCTGGCAAAACAAGAAAAGATGGTCTGGCTGGGCAGCTCCTTAGTTTAATACTCCTTAATACAGAGGGCCCTATTCAGTGTAGGTTTGCTGAGCAGTACTATCCACAGTACTCCCCAGAGTTCCCATTCACACTCTCTCAGTGAAAATGTTAGTGTTTGCAAGGATGACTTCTCTGTTTATTGACGTGTAAATATGTTTTGTCCATGTACAAGATGGCAGTATAAGGCAGGAAGAATGAAATGAGTGGTTAATAGCACTGAAGAGATTTAAAAACAGCAAGATGAGGCAGGATCTGGTTTACATTATCTTGGAAAGTTTATGCACATGGGTGATGCTGCTAAATAATTTTTGGAAGAAGATAAAACAGTGTTTAAAGAGAAGATCTCAAAAAGAGGCAGAAACTTAATAGGTTCAACGAAAACTCAGTTTTACATGGAAAATCTCTTCCTGATGCTGAAAGAAGTACGTGTTCTTTCTGTGGGAATTTGGTGTCATGACTATCAAACTGGAAGTGCACAAAAGCCAGACAAACAGTAGGCTTCATACTCACTGTGAAAAGAAAGACACCCTTGCAATAAAACTAGGGAATAATATGTAAAGATATGTTATGACCTCTTTATTTTTCTGCTTTAGTTATTCATAACTATCTTGAAGATTTGGGAGGTCTCTGCAAACTCTTTACACAGATAAACTGAGTAAAGTCTGCTGAGAACTACACTGAGTTCACTGCGGCTTCGCACAGGGACAGTTTCTCTACCTTAAAAAAAAACTGCAACACTGGGAGAGGGTCTGCAACAGAAGATCGTTCTTTCCTGTTCCATCCTCCATAGCATGAACAATTTGTTCACCTCTCTGGTGCAACTGATTTGAAGACTGTTATCATTTCTCCCCTCAGTTTTCTTTTCTGTAGACTAAACAACCCCGATTCCTTCAATCTTTCCACATGGGTCAAATATTACAGCAGGCGTCATCTGGCTGTGTAGTTTTTACTTGAAATATTACCTTTATCCTTAAATGTGAGTAGAAGTTACAGATAAGCATATTTTGTCATTTCTTGCTTTTTTTCTTTTTTAAATTGATCAAGTGACATGAGGCTATTGTGACAAAAATTACATAGCCCATTGAAAGAATATTTTCAAACTATCCTGTGTTCGTAATATGGCGCACAGGACATTTTGCATTTTAGAGCTAGCAGACATGCGTTATTTTGGTGCTTGTCTTCTGAACTAATCAAGCCTTTAAAAGAATAATTTGCTACTGTTTGACAGTCTTCAATTTAAGTAATAGTATCTGTAATGAGGTGTTTCATTGCTTCTGATGGGCTCTTTACAATTGAAAAAGGGTACAGAAGAGAGATCTATTAAGCGTATAGCATCTGACAGATTTTGATTTCTGGTAGTACTAGCATTGGCAGTAATTCTAGCACGTCCTTTCAGCACTATGGCATTTTAGTGAGCTATGATTTATTGTAGTGATACAGAAATATTTCATATCCAAACTGCTCTAGTATATCATGTTATACAGGTAAAAAGAATTCTGGGCATGACATACATAATAATAATGCTTTATGGTTCTACAGGCACCTTCATCAATGTTAACTGCTTGACAGCTGCCAGGATAAAACTTGCAGTAAGCGCTGTGTTCTGTAAGGCTGCTGTAACTGAGCTTTTATTTTTATTTCCTTGCTTTGAAATGGGTTTTTGACTCTCAAACCTGAATTGCTACAAGTGTGTCATCTTTCCCAGGCTTGATCTTTGTCCGTATTGTTTCACAATGCCATCATATTACTTGTTTTGCGTTTTTCATGTATCACTGGCAGAGTACAGTTGTATGTTTAAAGCCAAACTTTAATCCCATAGAGACTAAGAAATGACACCACTTCACCTTATACATTGTCTGAATTATAAAATGGTTAAAAGTTATAAAATATCAGGGCCATTGTGACTGCCTATAATTCTAAGAGACCACAGTTACAAAAGGAAAAAAAAATTAAGATCCACAAATTGTAAGTCACTTTATGTGGCCTTCATGAATAATGAAGGAAGAGGTTTATGGGGAGTTTTGTTTGTGTTTTTTTGTCTTTTCCTTTATGTGACTTCAGAAAGATGGAGTGTATCATATGTACTGTCTCTTCTATTAAATCAGTTGTACAATGGCTTAGACTTCTCCTGTCATCTGGTGCACTTATGCAAAATAAATGTGTCCTATGCTCCGGATAAGTGTCTTCCTTCTGGTGAATAGTTTTTAAGCTTTTTAAATTTTGTATCCAAACACAATTTGAAGTGTCACCCTTTCCACTCTAATGGTCAAAGCATTTATTTAGGTGATACCAGCTATGTGTTTTCAAAATAGTGCAGCTGGAGCCAGAACCCTCTTTGCTTTGAGCACATTAGTTTACAGGATATCGGAGCTATCTGTAATTGCACATCTCACTGCAGTGAGCATTTAGCACATAGTCATTCATTTGAATTCTGTTTTTCATAATGACTGCAGTTGCATAAGATTCCTTAGGGGAAAAGAAAAAAACTAGCAATAAAGCCTAGCTGTAAGGAAGTATTCGGTCAGATTTCTTTGTTTTCAAGGCAAAAAGCTGAAACTTAGCTAAAAAACCTAAAACTTCGTAGCATCTTAAAATTATGTGGGGTTTTTTTCTGGTTATTACTTAACAATAAAGATTCAAGCTCTCCACACACTTTCCTACATCGCTTAACTATGGCTGTGGTCTCTCTTCCATGGAACTACTCACACCTAAAGGTAAGTACATAGGTGTTTGAAAAGTATGCCTTTGTCAATAAGTTTCTGTAATCAACACTTCTAACCTGATAAAGCCTAGAGGAGCAAATCAGGGTATACATCCTGTGGCTCTGGGCTCTCAAGGGAGAAGAGAATTCCTTCCTTAAAAATGCAAATGGAAAGTTGAAGTTGTGAAGCAACATCCCATCTCATGACTATGGTGAAGAATTGGTCCAGCTTTGCTCTTTTCATGTGAGATTTTAAATTATTACTAATATAGTTGTTGGGGGTTTTTTTGAGCAAGGGGAAGGTAAGGGAAGAAGGAGATAGGAAGAGTGAAACAGAGAAAACTTAATTGTTTAGGAGCTAAATAGCAACTCAGAAGTAACAGTCTGAAGGCAACTAACATACTCATCATTGAATGATGATCATGTGTATGGGATTGGTCCCCTTCTTCCAAATACCAGAGAAGGCTGTAGTTGTCCAGAGGAAAACTGGGGCTTCCCGCTGTTCAGGAAGTGACAATGGCAAGTACAAGAGCTTTTCCTTTCAAGTCATAAAGAAAGTGGTGAGTTGTTTAGAGAGCTTTTATATGAAAAGCGATAGTTTTAGAAGACCTGAGTCTTTTCTAGAATGAGGGAGAAGGCTGCTTCAGGGATGGTTTTAAATGGACAAAAATATATTGGTGGTTTGTTTCAAGATGAGTGAAGGGTGAGGATAAATTATATTTCTCTCTTCAACTTATTCTGGAGCCTGCTGTGCCGACAGAAGTACACAGTTAGCTTCATTAGTATGGGAAATATGGCTTAGAAGATACAGTGGAAACAGGTATGTGTAATTTCACTGTCTCTGAAGTGCAGCATTGTTATTACCATGCTAAAAGTAGTGTCTGATCAAGGACTCCACCTATCTAGTAGGTTTCTAATCAGTAAGATGCAGCGTTACTGAAAAGATGGATTCATTTACTATCTTACAGGGAACATTATGCAAGAAAGCTACCTACAAAGATTTGGGGCCAGTTCTTCACCTGCATATTTCCTTTTGACTTTGAGAGATTTCATATGTCTGCATGTGCAGTTGCCTGCATACGCTTGACTTAGATATGACCCTATCTGTTACATGTTTCAGGTCATTATGAAAATATACACTAAAGTAAAGAAAATATTTTATTAGAGCTGTAATATTCTTCCTGGAGATATGGCCGATCAGAGATCAAATTTCTGAGAAATACGTATCATAATCCTTTGTCTACATGAAATCATTTTATATAAATTTTTGTATGTTAAATGTGTGCAGGAGCTAAAGGAACTCTGCCAGGATTACATAAGGATCTAGGAAAGGCCACTAGTGCTGCTTACAAGATGGGCAGTAAGCGCTCAGCTGTAGGCAAGTGTCTGTAAATGGTGGTTTTCCTTAGTATCTTTTGTTTGAACAGTGTTACAGTCAAATATGAACTCCTGTACAGTGATCCTAGTTAAGAATTTCTGTGTCACAGTATCTATGAAAGTATGATGGTTTCTTGCACCTGAAAAAAAAAAAAAGTGGTATCCAGACTAGCATGATACAGTAGCTCTGCATGGGTTGACATTTTACTGGTGTTTGCATGGGTTTTGCAACATTCAAATGAATGCTGTTGAAGCTATTCTTTCCCTGTCTGTTACCTATTCTAAGTTGATTCTCCCTATTCTAAGCAATTTACTTTCTAAAAATCCTGCTCTAGAGTGCTTTGTAAATTCTACATTTTATGCCCAGTAACTTGTTACAGCAGTCACGCTTATATTTCATTGTAGGGTTTTTTGTAGTACTGGTAATGATTGTAAGTGTGTTATTTTTGAGAAAGGATTTCTAGACCATTTGGAAATGATTCTGATTCTCAGTTTTGGAAAGCTGCACTGATGGCAGTAGGACCCTTTTGTGGTGGGTTGGCCTTGGCTGGACACTGGGTGCCCACCAAGCTGCGCTGTCACTCTCCTCCTCAGCTGGACAGGGGAGAGAAAATAAGATAGAGGAAAAACTCATGGGTCAAGATAAAAGCAGTTTAATAAAGCAAAAGCAAAGGCCATGCACAGAAGCAAAGGAAAACCAAAGATTTATTCTCTATTCCCTATCAACAGGTGGTGTCCAGCCACCTCCCAGGAAGCCGGGCTTCAGTATGCATAGCAGTTGCTCCAGAAGACATTGTAATAACGAATGCTCCCCACCCCACCTTCTTTCTCTTAGCTTTTATTGCTGAGTGATTTGGAATATCCCTTAAGGTCAGCTGTCCAGGCTGTGTCCCCTACCAGTCTGTTGTCCACCCCCAGCCCACTGGCCTTTGGGGGTGAGGGGGAAAATGTTAGAGAGACAGCCCTGATGCTGTGCAAGCACTGCTTAGCAGTAGCCAAAACACTGGTGTGTTATCAACACCCTTCTAGCTACC
The DNA here is from genome assembly GCF_963921805.1 of Phalacrocorax carbo. Lineage (NCBI taxonomy): Eukaryota > Metazoa > Chordata > Aves > Suliformes > Phalacrocoracidae > Phalacrocorax > Phalacrocorax carbo. The sequence goes on along the minus strand of NC_087548.1, from coordinate 65,248,974 downwards.
GGTGCAAAGCACAGCAAGCACTATGAGGGATGCTATGGGGAAAGTTAACTCCATCCCAGACAGACCCACTACACCCTTATATTTACAAGTCAGGTCTTCAGAGGTGATAATTTTGATAATTCCCATTATCAAAAAAGGAACCAAGAGGCCTGACATGAAAAGTTGGGGATCTTAAACACCTTGTTTAAGGAACACTTTGGGAAAGGAGCTTTCAGCCATTGAGGAACTTTTCAGTGTAGTTTTTAGAGTTCACAGGGTTAAGCTAGTGGAAAATAGAGTTTTAAATACTATTTTTAAAGTGTCAGCAACCCCTCTAAGCCCTAAAGACTACACAAAGCATTTTAAAACAAGAACCCTATAAAATACATGTAATATACATAATGCATGAAAGCGCAGTTGTCTGGAATGACAGTTTACTCATACTGCTGTCACTTCTCAATATTTAATTAATCAGAAACTAATGCTTGATGACATGTGCTCCACTTGCCATTTTTGTTCTCTGTATTTCCTGTGAAGGAAGACTGCTGAGCTTTACCTGTAAGTAAATGTCCTTAGTACATTGCCATTAAATGTTTTACTGGTTTTTGGTTTTATCCCGAATTGATATAAAGCACTGTATCGTATCAGAAAAAGTGGAAACAGTCTGGGAAATTTAAATTGGTCTGAATAAACAGAGCAGATCTCTGAGCAACCTGACCTAGTTGCAGATGTCCTTGCTCCTGGGAGGGGGTTGGACTAGATGACCTTTAAAGGTCCCTTCTGACCCAAACTATTGTATGATTATATGAAAAGGAATCAAATTTGTGAATATAATTTGTGAATCAAAGGAACCTGGGATAAATAACCCAAGGATCAGATGTGTTAATCTCATTTTACTGGGAAATACTTTCAGAAATATGACTTCACATTGTGTTTTATATGCTGAAATTCTTAGTGTGATTGTAACACCATTGAAACTTTTATTATTTCTGCAGTCTTTAGATTGCTTATATTATGCTAGATGCCATATTTTCTGTATGTCTGGAAGCATACCTTAATTACGTAATGTTTTGGTTGACAAAGTAATTATTTGGGTGGTGAACCAGATTACAGAATCCCATTTATATTATTTAATCCATTAAATTCCAGATAATTCTCATTAGAGTCCCAGAAGCCTTACATTGATCATTGTTTTTCAGTTCAAAATAGACACTGGCAGATTTAAACCAAATCTCACAAATGCTACCTGGAAGCTGATTTATTTTTGTTTCAGTTTCTATGTATCTTTAAATATGGCCCTGACTTCTAGCAGAAGGAGTGGCAGAATAGAAACAGAGCAGATGTTTCTCTAACTGTATCTAGGGAAATGTCAATGGTATTCTTAGAAATAGAGAAATTTTGGCTTGGCAAAGTACTGGTGGCATTTTTCTCCTCATTAAAACATCAGATTGATAAAGTCCATGTATGGCTCTGTTCCAAAATGTTCAGGCTTCTTTAAACATAAGCATTCTTATGATTTCATTGGCACCACAGGCTTCCAGGGAACTCACTTTTTACAGATCTCTTCCTTCACATCTTTCCTTCCATCAACCTGACAGGTAAGAAAAAAGTCACCCCTAAGATTGCCAGTTGTGGCTGCTGCTGAAGGCCAGGGATTACAGTGAATACTTAAAATTCAGTTCCAGGAAAGCTTCTTCATTTCTGGGCCTGTGCCCTGTCTCTCTCCCAGTTGACAGAAAAGCCAGGACTTTCTTAGCTTTAGCAGTGTTCTGTGTCAAAATTCTCTAACTTCAGACAGCATAGCCAGGGAAGTGACAGCTTTATATGTATCCCTTTGTAGAAGACCTCAGTAGTGTTGTAAATCCAGAGTTTATTCACAACTGTTGTGCTCATACATTGCTATAAAAGCAGACTGATATATAATGTGACGTACAAACTACTGTTTTCACACTTAGGATGCCAATCCGTAAATTTGAACCAGTAAATCTTCTTGAGCATGAAGAAAAAATTGGTACTCATTTCATAAACACATTGGCTATGTGTATTATGTCTAATGCAGCATATGTTTCCCTCGAGGATAAACAGTGTCATCCACAGCTAAAGTGTTGTCTTTTAATGACATGGTTCATAAATTATAATGTCATTAGGAAGTTAGATTCAAACCATTTAGAAAAGCAAAATGAGTGTTTGAAATGTAAATTAGAACTTGGATCCTTTTTTCTGCCTCTTTAGCATCAGTATAAACTCAGTTCTTACAAAGTGGTGTTTGTCTCTGTCAAAGCAGGATACTCAAGAGCACACGAGTGGCGCGTTGGTGAAGTCTTCCAGCAGGGGTGTCCTTGTTGGCTGACCTTTTCTTCTCTGTCTTCTGTCTGTGATGCTTCCCCATTAATTGCATTTTCTGTCTGAGTAGGATTTTTACATTTGGTAGTGTAGGATTTGTACATTTGGCAGCCTGTAAGGATCAACTTGGCTAAGGATGTTTTTCTAGTGAGACTAAGAGTGTCCACATGTGGTCTTTTCTGCCAGAAGGTATGAGTGGTAGAAGAGACATTTCACAGCTATGATCTGATTAAATGAAGCTTATCCGTAGTTCTGTCTGAACCTCTTCCCAGTTCAAAGATAGAGGTGTGATTCATGCTTTTTTCCTTCAGACCTAGAATAGGTCTGCATGACTACAGATATTATCAAAAGTTATATTTCAGCCATGACCTGAGTGAACAAAACCATCAGGTTTACCAATCCTAATTTCTAGAAGAAATTAAGATGACCATGGCTCTCAGATCAATTCATTAGAAAGAACCCCTCTGTGAAAGCTGGACAGGAGCAGATCATCTGTGAGGGACAGCTAAGACAGGCACAAGTTCATACTATGGCAAGCTGGGATAAACATGAAGTTAAGGCTTCACATTTCCTTTCCATTCTGTTCCTTCTGTTCCCTTCCCACTGACTTTTTCAGAGATTTAAAAAATCTTTTAGCTCATCTGCCTGCACAGTGACTTGTATCACTACATCATTGCTACACAGAGATCAGTGGCTCAGTTGCAGGCCCCATCTGATTTTTCAAAAGTTATTGTTGGGAGAGTAAGTGCCGAGTCCTTGCTGGAGCGGGTTCCAGTAGTATGACAACTGTGTCTCTGTCTTCCAGTGGATGCTATTGCATCCACTATTAAGACATCGGGATGCTGACAAGAGATCAAGCTCAACTAGCTCTTCCTGAATTGCAGCAAGGTCAAAACTGTGCTGTGAGATGATGCTTTAACTACCTGTCTGAGACACTGTTTCCAACAGTATATAGACCTCTGTGTCACTCTCTGAAGCCTTGGCATCCTGTCTGAAATTGGATAACCAGGTAGTGTCAGTATCTATAAATGCCTTATTTAACATCTAGCTTGCCTGGAAACTTTGTCTCTCCCTGCTGGGAAAGGACCTGAAAGGCAAACAGTGAATTTTGTTGAGATCTTGAACGAATCTCAGCTGCTTCAGTTGAAGCTGGCTGACTGAGGCTTTTAGGAGCCCATCAGTCACTGAACTCCTACCCAGCTTTGCACCTACTTTTCCAGCAGGATCATCTTCAAATTCATAAGTTGTCTGAGTGAGTTGAAAGAGGTAAAAAGCAGTTGTCCTACCCTTAACCTGTGCTTTTGTAACCTACTAATGTTGTCTTTCTGTATCTACCTAGCAGTAATGTCAGCAAACCAAGCAAATTTAATAGAATATTTTCAAAGGATCTTCCCAGGCATTCAAAGCTGCAGAAGCTAAAGTGTTGCCTTGGGGCAGGGTGGGAGGGAAGCAAGCTTCTAGCATGAGTAATCCCAGCTGCTGTCAGTATTATCATGTGCTGTCGGTGATATCATGCAGGTAATGTCTATAAGACTGAACGCATGCTCAGGATTCTGGATAAATAGTTGAAATTAGTTAAATTATCTGTTTGATTTTAAAATTGTAGTCCAATAGCTAGTTGCAAATTATCTGTATTTTGTTTTCTGAATAACAGATGTGTTTGGAAGGCATCATATTTCAGAATAATAGCATCATTTTTTAACAGATCTCTGGGATTCCCAAGTAAGTGTTTTTCAGAACTAGCTTGAGGAGGGAAGAATAGGTCTTTTAGATACTCCATTGTCTTTCAAAAGAATGTGGCTACAGCTTCCTTCTCAGGGATCTGAGAAATTATCATATGTAATTATAGATAGCTACCATTCATGAGCTGTTTGCTGTTTTATTAGGAACATTATCCCTACAAACTTTAAAGGGTAGCAGACCCTAGCTGTTGGCAGCACCAACTCTTGCTCTTGCTGGAGCAAGAGAAATGAGTGAAATCCATGTAAGAGGATTATATCCTATTCAGATATTATCCTTGGTGACTGAAGAGCAGGAAAAAGGCTTTGCACACTGTCACAGCCATCTCTGACCCAGACCCAACTACTTATAAAAGCTCAGAAGCTGCAGTGGCAGTTCCATTTCTCTCATAAAAATATTGGCAGTTGGGAAGGGAGTTTGGTATGTTGAGGATCTGGCTTTCAAAACAGCCTAGGAATTTTATGTACCAGCCTGGAAAGTGCTGCAGGAAACCCTGAAAGAATTGTCTAAAAGAAAGTAGCCAAAAAATGCACATGGGAGTACAGTGATTGGCCTGAAAGAAGTGGTGAACACCTGGCCTGACTTTAGGTGTCATCAAATCTGCCATTGACTTCGGGAGGCCTTAAATCAGGAGTAAGAGTCTGATGTCAGGAGCTGTGTGGTGACCTAGTTCAGACTAGTATCACCACAACAGCAGGAAAATACTATATTGAACTACATCAAATCTTGTATACTTAGAGATTACACATCAGTTCTAGTCCCATCTCATGATCAGTGTGGTAAATTCAGTAGGACTTGGGGAACAGATTTACTCTAGTTTATTCTGGAAATAAGGGTGTAATTATGAAGAGAAGAATCAGTGAAAAGACAAGCAGTTCATGCTTATTTTGTATGCCTTTTTTCCCCCAAGAAATCTCTTCAGCACAAAAAGATAGACTGAAGAAAGTAATAAGGCCAAATTACATTCAGAAATATGTATTTTAGTCCTGACTTCTGTTTACTTTTTCACTTGAAGGCAAACGAAAAGTGTTATTAAAGTTTCCCACTGACAACACATAGCCCTATTGGCTACTACCATTGACTGAAAGGAGTAAGGATCGGAAAGGATGACATAAAATGCAGTCTTTACTCAAATTCTAGTTGATAGGATGCAGCTGAGGTACTTCATTATAGGAAGAAAACGGTTCAGAAAGTTTCAAGGATGAATATGCTCTTTATTTTCAAGAATTATTGGTATGAATTATGTAGGCATAACCTTTTTTGTTAATGTAGTTACAGATTGCATATTTTCATTATTTTAATTTTTATTTAAGTCCATTTTCATGCCTTGTTTCAACTACATAGGAAACAGGACTAGTGACATTGGACTTTGAGAAAAATGTGGAGAAATAGGGAGAAATCACTTTGATTAGACTGGAATACTCTTTGGAGACCAAATGATTTTTTTCTGCAGAAAGGCTGAAGTAGATGTTTCAGAAGTTGCCAGAAGAGGCGCCTAAAAACTAACAGAGCTACCTTGCTCTTCTGTCGGCATGGCAGAACAGTAGCCTGAGAGATCAGTACTGTAGATGGAGAGCTTGGTTTGGAGTTCAGCTGCTTTTACTGACCCCTTTTTCCCTTCCTGAATGTAATGTCTAGGGCCAAGAGGCATGATCATTTGACAAGAGTTCCCAAAAGTTGTCATGGTTTCATCAGCCCAACATGTGACTTTAACATATCTGAAGTTATGAGGCTGTCATTATAGCATTACATCCAAAGGTCATCAAAGGAACATTTCTTATGAATTTCAGGGGAAGGAGAGGGGCATTGGATCAAGACCTTTTGTGTTTACTCATAATTACTCAGAAAACTTTTCAATGGAAAATATCTGCAGCAGGAAGGATTGGAGAGGAAAACTTAACAAGTCTGGGCACCCACTTACTAATGAGAATAGCAGCCGCCCATTTTACATTAGGCCCATGTATGTTACTGTATGTTATTGAGGATTAGGCAATGAATAATATTGATGAGAAGATTATCCTCGTTCTCTAAATGGAGCTAAATGTTGTTTGATGTTGCTTCACAGTTGGCACTCCTTAATCTGCTTTTCTTCAAGTCCTTTTCCCCAGTCATTGAAAAGGGGAACTGATATGTGTGTAAGAGCCAGAGATGGCACAGGGCCTAGCACATAGTCCCTGAGATGCTACTATCAGCAAGAAGTCTGACTGTGGGGAGGAAGGGTCTGTGATGTGGTGTACAAAACCCAAACTGATGGAAGTCCTTATGGGTGCAGCAGGACAAACCAGATTCAGAAACTTTATTTATACACTGTCATTGTTGCACCTAAACACTTCATTGTGAGCTGTTAGCAAAAAGAGGCGCTCCCATTCTTTCTTCTCTCTTCCTGTGCATCACAAGTGGCAAGCTCTGTCCAATCCTTTATGTCATGTGAAATCATCATACAGGTATGCAGTGAGTCACATAAACGTGCAGATCTGATCAAGAACTTATTTCTGTCCAGTTTCCTCAGGACTCTTCTGTGTAGCATCACTGAAGGTTACATTTTTAATTTCTATCATTAATTAACATAACAAATCAGGAAAACCAGCTACTATTTAATGTCATTTTAATTTTTAAAGTTTTTAGTTAATGCAGTTTTAATGCTGGAGTGGATCATTGGACCCCAGTTTAGGACTTTCCAATACAAGAGACATGGACATACTAGAGAGGGTCCAGTGAAGGGCCACGATGATGGTGAAGGGGCTGGCGCAGCTCTCCTACAAGGAAAGGCTGAGAGACTTGGGACTGTTCAGCCTGGAGGAGAGAAGGCTCAGGGGCCTCTCACCAATGTAGATAAATACCTGAAGAGAGAGGCAAAGAGGACAGAGCCAGGCTCTTTTCAGTGATGCCCAGCGACAGGACCAGAGGCAGCGGGCACAAACTGAAACACAGGAGTTTTCTTTCGAACATCAGGAAACCCTTTTTCACTGTGAGGGTGACCAAGCACTGGCAAAGGTTACCCAGAGAGGCAATGGAGTCTCCCTCCTGGGAGATATTCAAAAGCTGCCTGGCCACAGCCCTGGCTATAGGTGTCCCTGCTTGAGCAGGGGATTGGACCAGATGACCTCAAGCTGTGTCTTCCAACCTCAAATGTTCCATGATTCTAGTAACCTCCTGTTTTTCTGAGAGTTTGAGCTTTTATCACTTACTGCCTACCACCCTTTCTGATTATAAAATACACAGTAATATGATTTCCCAATGTGTCCAACTGTTCTGTATGATTCATCCACAAGAAAAAATACTAGAATTACTGCCATATGCACTCTGTCTTTAATCTTACAAAAATAAACACTGAAGCCATTGAGGGTGAAGCAAATTGCTCAGTTTCCTAAAATAGAACAAACAGCAACATGTTATCCTCCTCTTCACCATGCAGAAGTAACTGAAGAATTCTCTGCTAGTAATTAATATGGAAAAAGCATAAGAGAAACAAGGCAAAACCTATATGAATGTGGAGGCAATTTAGGAAAGATTTTGCAATATGTAGTTAAACCCCCAAATCTTAAATGTCCCATTCTCAGAGTTAGCTCCAAGAACAACATTGTACTCCATGATCTAGCTGCCACGAATAGGACTCTCAGTAGCTTTACCAAAGGCTCTATTCATCAAATTTAAGGGCACAGGCAAAGGAAATCGATTCACTTCTGGACCACTTTCCACTGAATGACTTTCCACTGTGAAATTCATAAAATAAACAGTCTGAATGCTGCAGTACTGTGGCTGCTACCAGTTGCAGTTGGGTAAGACCACTGCTCAGCTTTTCTCAGGATTGTAGATGAAGCTCTGGTCTTCATGCTCCATCCTCTCTAGATGAATGTCACTAGTTCATTCTGAATTATTATATTATTGCATGTCCACACCACATACTTCATACAACAAGCAGGGATAGCTGAAGAATGTGTAGGACTCCTGGATCTTGCCTCCCAGACTCATGCCTCCTGTGATAGAGACACACTGCTACTGCATTGGGACCATCTCTGATGTCTCTTATGATGGTGTATGGACTGCTGCTTGAATTTGTTTTCCAGGTGTAAGCTTTCTGGTTATTTCAATGCCATAATAGAAATAGGGCTATAGCTGAAGCATGGAACCAAGATCACTGAGAATGATAGTTACAGGTTGTAGAGTATCCTCTGGCAGCACAGAATTCCTCTACAAAACATGTCTCCAAGGCTTTCTGCAGTCTAAATCAAATTGCCTGCCTTTGTGGGACTTCCTGAAAGATCAGCTGAGATCACAAGCTGCTTGGGATGGACACATCATAGAAGATGCAACCACAGAATAAACTAAATGCATTTTCCTCTGCTGTCAGCCTGCCTCAGTCCAACACTATCAGCAATGGCATCATTTTAAGGCATAACTTTTTTCCAGCTCATGTTTCTTGTTTGGGCACTAGCCTGCTTCCCGTATGGTGCAGGAATCTTCTCTCCATGTCTTATGTAGGGCAGGTTAACTTTTTTGTTATTCCCCACCCCAAACCCCCACGCACCTTATTATTGAGCTCATTTCAGATACTCTTACAGCATGTCTGATTTTTTCCCTTGTAGCTCATAATTCTCATCCCTTTTATCTTTAAACTTTAACACTCTGCTAACATCAGTTGAGCAACTTTTGAGACAACCCACTTGAAGGAAAACAATATAAATAAAGCTGTTCTGACATAGGTTGTCACCTCAGAAGTGCCAGAGGTGTGAACGGTGCTTTATAAAGTCATCTGTTCTTCAGCGGCTGGGAATGAAATGTGACAGTGCAATCTCTATTTGCAGTTGGCTGTAAAAGGCAGACGCAGTGGGAATGGGAGATTCCAGTGTCCTAATACTGTTTTGTAATGATTATGTTTGTGTCCTGGGACAAATAACAAAAGTCCCCCCCCAAATACTGCACAGATGTTTAGCTGTTCACATGACATTTGTTCCATTGATTTCAAAGAATGTATTTTTATATGTCAAATCTAAACCCATACTTCCTCCATGTAGGATCAGGACTTATTTTTTTAAGTGACTTGGTTTCTTCATCTGTGGGAATATAGCCATCTGCTATGTTAGTGATACTGATAAGAAGCTTTGTAGATAAAAATTGTGAAGGAGGTGCTAATTGCCACTATTTCTTTTCACTTGTTCCTACCATTTATTCTTGGCCAAATTAAAAAAAACTTAACAGAATAAAGTCTGAGCAATGCTTAAATAAGGTTTATGATACCTTACCTTTCTATTCATTTTTAACTTAACGTAATTGTCTGCCAGTCAAAAGCAGCTTCCTCTTAATACTACTGATTGCTTTAGGAAGTTCCAGATTTTCTTCTAAATATATAATAGCTGCACCACCCTCATAATGTCCTAAAGGGCATACCACTTCTGTAGACTTCTTTTTGGCAGATGTACTCAAAAGTGAATGTTCTGGGCTGCAAGTTAAATGCTGTTTGATGACTTTTTGACTGCATGTACACTTACAAGTTTGGACCTTATAAATGTGTACAGAGATGTTTTGAAACAAGCCAGATCTGCTTATTATTCCAACTTAATTGCTGAACGGGCAGACTGCCCTACTCTCTTGTAACTTTTTATTGCAGGGAAGCTGTCTAATCTGGCTCTTCCTCCATCAACAGAACTTTGTGAACTGTTCACATCCCACTTTGAGAACAAAATTAAGATCTTTGTGAGTCAGCTGCCCTCTAACGAAGCTGCCAACACTAACAATTCTGTAATTCCAAATCTTGAGCCTGTCACAATTCTCAAGCTACAAATACTTTTGGCATTTTATGCTCCAACACCTCAGGGCACTATTAAGTTTTGCCAAATCTTTGGTCTAAACAGTTACAGTTTTTCTTGATTCCCTAATCCCTCTGGGTTCTCACATTGTTAATCTTTCTTTGATGGTGGAGAACTTCTTAATAATGCCACAAAGTAAAACAATTATCAGTCCAGTTTTTAAGAAAAAAAAAATCTGTTACCAGTAGAAGATCCAGGAAGTTGCCATCTAATATTCAATCATTTTTTTTTTTTTAAATTTTATTTTAGTGACTGTAACGCATTGCAAATGTGGCAATATCTTTCAAAGAAGGTCTCTTGGCTTCCTCTCAGGCTGGACCCTGTCCTGTGCACTGTGAAACAATATTCTTAAGAGTTTATTTTTGATCTTCATACTCTGACTGACAGTGAGTTTTTTTGCTGCTGCTGCTTGACCTCTCTATTTCCTTTGGCATTATTTTGATCATAATAGAATATTAGGTCTCTTGGTAACCCAGACTGATTTAAACTCTTGTTTTCATCGAGATCTATTATGCACATAGTCATTCTGCCTTTCTTTTCCTGTCCCTCTCTCCCACATATAGTCAGAGGCACACACACTCAAGAGTATTTTGTACGTACCATAGCACAAAGCAGGCATGCAGAAGTGATCTGATGGTTAATAACCAATTCTCCTGGCCAATGTGTGGGTTTATTCACTGTAATTCAATTAGTAGATAGAAAACCTAGCACGTACACCATTTTTTATCTGAAGATATGAAAGCTGTTCACAAAGATGTGTAAGAACTAGTATCTCTGTAGAGACACTGTTGCAGACAGAGAAATTTGCCTGTTATGTTACTGGGGAGAGCAGCTAGTCTGGGAACAGAAACCAAGCTACCAGCATATAGTATCATGAAGAAAGTAGTATCATTACTGAAGTCTCATGCTTTTTCAGCCATCCTGTCTCAAGCTATTAATATGACATAGTTTTGTGCAAACTATTCAGGATATAAACAAGTTTAGGTCCTGTTTCTTTTAGTCTCTCTCTGTCTCAGAGCAAATCTTGTATGTCATTTGCAAAATGTTTGTTTCCAGACCATTTTATGTGTACGCACTGTCAATTGGGTATTCATTTGCCCAGATGTAATTTAATGCTGTACAGTCTGGCAGGCCTGCTTAGGTATTCAGGTATTAGGTCACTCCATTTCACAGCGCAGTGTCTATTAGCAGTAGTCTTTTACTCAGCTTTTCTTGAAATGTAAAACAAAGACATCTAAAGTTAAATCACTAGTCATTGGTTCCAGAAAGGAACAGCACCTAGTTTCCTTGTTTGTATTCTTTATCAATGCTCAAGGTATTCCTACCTTGTAAATCAAATGCCCTTTTTTCACAACTCTTGTCCTGTAGACAAGTAATAGGTATTGTTTTCAGCCTTTTTTTGGTTACATTTGGCATTTGTTTTGTTTCTCGAAAAGTCTGCCAAAACACTGGTTCTTTCCTCTTTGTAGATTGTATTATCTTAAATGTTTTATGTAGTCAAGTCCTCTTAATGTCAACACCTATTCTCCAGAATGTTTTTAAATTACCTGGGATAATGTAGTAAGTGATCTGACTTCCCTCAAGTAGAAAGTGAGATCTTAAAGGGTTAGAAAAATGAAATCTTAATTTCATTCTTCTTGGGTCATTGTTTCCAAGATCTGTAAGAGTATATGAAATATTATGGGTATATTTAATAAAAAATATTTTTTAGATTAGTCAGTAATCAAGGTATCAAATCCTAATGATTTTCTTCAACAGGCTTTATGTGGGAAAATGCTTAAAATACAGCTTTTAAGTGGCTGTAACTATAGTGTAATTAAGGTTGTGTTTTTCATTGTCTCTCAGATTTTCTATATTGCATTTGTTCTTTTGAGGGGCTTCAATGCAGCCAGTTCCGAAAACCTAACCTATGTTCTAAAAGTAAAGCTGCTTTTTTCTGATCACACCATATCACAAAAAAAAAAAAAAAAACACCCAAGAAATTGAAGAATCAGAGGTTAGCTAATAAATATGCTTAACTTACATAAATGGAAAAGTATCTAGCTCATTTTCCCACAGCTGTATTGATTCTACACAACTACCTGCAATTAAAAGTGATAAAAAATATATTTTAATCACAGAAAAATAGAAGGAAAAGCAGCTATGACTCAATGCAGACCAGGAGTAAGGCGGTTGGAAGATGCCATTTTTATATAGCCATTTTGCTGACCACAGTCACACTTCAATTTTAAACAGATACAAATGTACCAATCTTGGTGTAAAAGGCTTAGGAACTGTTTTCAGTACAGTATAAACTTCCCCTTGAATAAACTGAATTAAGTATGCTTAACAACAATGACTTTTTTGAAATGGTAGCTTCCACATGCTTATTCAAGCTGGTAGGTAGCTACATTTAACTAACTAGTCTTTTTCTCAGATATATCCCTTGGTCATTTGTCAAGTGAAAATATGTTCCAAAATTCTAGTGAATACTAAACCAGATCTAATAAATCCAGTATCACACTCTGTTTTATGCAGAGTCTATTCCTTCTGACTGAATGCCTACTGATTTGCAACCTACTTCTTAGGATATAAATTTAACATATTACACAGCTGTCAGATTAATTTCAGAATTCTGTGCAGATTTTAACAGAAATTGATGGAAATAAGCATTTTGGACTCAAGTTCAGATTGTATTCAGGGCATTGTAGGGATTGCCTACACACATATCAGCATACCATTTCTTTTCCAGGAAAGCTCTCTTTTATATAAAATATTACAGAAAATAGCCACTGAGTGCACTCCATGGAAGGTACACTCTGAAAACTGTGTCTTTGAATGTTGTCTTGTTCAAAGCCTAAAAAGCCTTTGTGGAAAAACTGAATTCTGATCCTGAACCCAAAAGAGGTTCTCAAGTTATTCTGAATTCAGTCTGTGAATGTTATCACCCTTTGGACATGATTGGGCAAAGTTAAAAAGAAGTAATAATGATTCTGTCATTTCTTCAGGTCATGTGATTTTAGAGGAGGAATCGTTTTCCCTCCAAATCACTATTCAAGAGAATTACAGTAGTCTTTAGCCATGGCATAAATCTATTAAAATGATTCGTACTGCTTTTGTCTAAAGTATGTGATCAAAGCATGCAAATCTTTTGTATTTTCCAGCGACATGGATGATAAGTGCTAGATGTAAAAATGGAAGCTTTGTACTGCGAGTGCCTGATAGTGCTTATTATAGCACTTGTCCTGCTGAAATCAGTGGGACTTGGGATGTGCTGATGGCATTAATTTCCCCATTCCTTTTATTCTTACTTACCAAAAACTTAAATAAAAAATAAATTATATAGCAAGGAAGCTTCTCAAAGTACCTGTTTTGTCTTTGCTTAACATACTTCTTTCCTTCCAGCCCTATTATTTTTGCTTTGGAACTATTTCTATAATCATAAAAGAAACTCTTTAAAATAACATTTCTTTATGGTCTGTACTACTTATGCTGATCTGCATGCACTGAAGGGAATTTTATGTTGCAGTTCTGTGTTATATCTGTAAAGCCTTTGTTTTGAGGCTTTACAGCCTGAAATAACAGAGAGCTGCTCAGAAAAACATAATCTGTACTTTTTTTTTTTTCTTTTTTTTCTGTGCACTACTTCTATATCTTTACATTTCATGATGCTTATTTCTGAAATAAGTGTTTCTGGGCTCTTGCTAGCTACTTAGCTCTCCTGCTTCTGCTCTTCTGTGATTTTTTTTAAATCTGAAGAAGTCTCTGGAAGTTCCACAAAGAGCAAGACTGCATGATGGACCACCAAATTAACAGTCAAAATGGCAGGAAGAATACATTTTGAACGGTAGATGCCAGGGTTACTCAGGGAAAGGGAAGTTTAACAGAACAGAAGAGTAAGATCAGGAATGTACCTGCTTCGCCTCCTTGAGATGTAACTAGAATCTGCTGTTCAGGAACAGAAAGGACAGCAACCTGGCAACAGAGAAAGTAAACTTAATGTCTTGATAGAATGAGCCTGAACTTTAAAAATATTGCAGGTTTAATTTAAACGGCTATGACATGCCATGCTTCAGATTACTTTGGATTTGTGTGATGAGTCTGTTTGTTTCGTCTCTATAATGAAACTCACTTGTACCCTAAGTGATTAAATAGTATAAGCTAAGTCACTGTTAACCTTTTTATGTTTTCAGTGGTTTTCGGGGCATCTTATCTTAATTAACATTGTATCAAAGTGTGTGGCATGTTTTAATAATCCATGTAGGTGCAGAATAGACAGGAAATTATTCTGAAATGTAGAAGATTTTGAATGTCAGAGGACACCAGGTTGATAGACTTGCTTGGCACGAATTAAAAGACTGTTCTAACAGAGAAATGGGTGGTTTCATATCACAAGTAGTGATAACATTCCAGAATATTTTGAATCCATTTCAGATAAATAGCAAAGTATTTATCTGAATTTATCCGTATTTAAGAAGTATAATTTGGGTTTGTTTGTCTGAAAAGAAGCAACGCAGGTAATGATTAATTGGCTTTTGAAAAAACTTTATTGACCTGCATGTGCTGCTTGTCATTTAAGTTCCTAATCATACATTGTATTTGCAACACAACTTTGACTCTTTTGATATTCCCTGGAAATATAAATGTAATTGGTTGAAAATACTAACTTTTGGAAAATTCAAAATCATAAATGTTCTAGTGGAAACGATAGTCCTTACCAGCAGCTTTTCAATAAAAGAATAAATGCATTTCCACAAGTAATTAACCCAAAATAAGGTAGCAATAAACACATTTTCAAGTTTAGCACTAAGCCCGTTCTATTTAGTAGACCTTCTGTTAGAGAAGGAAATCTTAAAGTTATCCTAAATTCCATTCTGGTAGAGTGTTGGAGGTCATTTTGCAAGTTCCTTCTGGACCCATCCCCTTTAGGTGACACAGGCTGTGTATATCACAGCCTTCAGTGTCACACAAAGAGCATACACAAATGTAGCTGTATGTGTGAAGTAATTGCCAACTACTGCTTATCACCTGCAGGTAAAAATTACAACATGTTCAGCCAGCACAACAAATAGTGTGGGATGTCCCTTCCATTCAGCACACAACTTAAACTGACCTGCCTCTGAGGGTATTTTGCATTAGTCAGGCTGATATGGACTAAGAAAGGATGTGATTCCTTTTCCTACTTCTGTCTGAAGATTGTTAGCTTTGGAAGAGATGTGGTAAATTATTTTAGGACAATAGCACCTTATGCTGTAAGAACAAATTCAGAAGTGAAAGTATAGTACTGTGGTTATGCTACCAAAATATGAAACACCCTCTACCTTACTACTTACATGTTGCCCGATAAATGCCCTGTATAAACTGTTGAACCTGTTTTAAAGCACACTTGCTTATACTGTAAATTAAATAACCAACATAGAAGAACATCAGGAAATCAAATTCCATAGTTTGCAAACTCCAAGACCTTCAGTCTATGCTGTTGTGAAGGTCTGAACAATGTGTCTTAAGATCTTAATAGTGGGTTTCTCTCACTGGAAGAAAAGCAGCAATGGTAATCATTTTGGGATTAAGTGGAAGGAGATATCCCATACATGTTGCTAGAGGAACTGTTTGCATACCAGTAGTGGAGTGTGGGAGGAACAGCATTTCAAGGTTTGCTTTTGGCTTTGGGGAGGAACTGAAGTCTTGTGATCACAGCAGCGGCTGCAAGGAATGACTCGTGTATAGATTTGACACTCCTGCAAGTGAACATGGTTTAGCTCTGATATGTGAGATTTTTCCACAGTGGTTGTCAGGCAGAAGCTTACACTTTTGTTCGTGCCATTTCACCCAGTCATCCACATGGAGTGAATGCCATCTGAGTCCTCACATTCTGGTCAAGTTCCTCCTACCCCTCGTAGCCACTAGTTGTTCTGTAGAGAGTTTGCACAGCAGGGGTGCAGATAGCCAGTGCCTCAGTCTGTCCTGCTTTTGTGCATAGCTCATTGTCAAGAAGATAGATGGAGTTTTATAGCTTGTTGTTTGATTCTTAACCCTTTGTTTTCCTCAATGGTTATTCCAAACTACCAGCACAGGTATCACCTGATCGCAGCTGCTGTAGGCTGGCTTCCATTTCCTTTGTCCTTCCATTGTATCTATATATACCATAACAGGGTGGTTGCCCTCATTTTTTCTACTTTGTCTTGATGCAAAATTGTGTTCTGAAAAATTATCTGTGTTTGTCTTTCTTTCAAGCACCAGAAATTGCTACAAGTGCACTGATGTGCTCTCTATCTTGGAGGGTTCTCAGTTTTATGTGGTCAAGATTTTCTGAGGTTTGTGAGATAAAGCTGACCATTACATTTTGGTCTAATGGAGCCTTTCCCTGTGGTTATCAGCGACTCCTGGAGACATTTTGATTTCCTCTGTTCTGTGTGGGGTATTCACTTCCTAAGGTCCCCTAGGCATTTTCACTTCGCCAATTCCTTTCCCAGTGCAGAGGCCCATAGCATCCCTTGGTTTTCCATTTCTTTATCTATGGTACATTGTATTCTGGAGATTTGGTTTTGGTCTTTTCTATTAAAAGTCTCAAGCGTGTTATAGGGTATTTTGGGGGGAAGCAGGAGAGGGTAGGGCTCTTACAGCATACAGTAGAAAGAAGGGATTTATATTTTAACTTTTTTGGACTAAACAGCTATTCACGGTTGCCTGCAATGGTAGTGTACCGAACTCAGTGACCAAAGTGTTTCTTTCCAGTCTACATTTTCCCTCTCTTCTTTCTAAACCCAAGAATCGGTCCTTGCATTGCCAGTGTAGCAGGACACCTAACCTGTTCCAGCCAAAATGCGGAACAGCTCACAAAACCACATATCTCTAACAGCTCTGGGGCTTAGGGTTGTCTTTTTTTTAATGACTGTTCAGCTGGATGGAGGCTAAGTACCCATGACAGGATACGGCGAGCCTACTTGTTTTCTCCAAACAAGGGAGTTAGTTCCCAGTATAGATTTAGCATGGATGCACGAGGTGAAATAATAAGGCCAGTCTGGTTGTCAGAAGGCAAACATGAAACTAGAAAAACTATTTCTTGTTAGTCAGAAGGGAAGAGTGCAGAATTTCACAATGGGGCGCTTAGGCAGGTTTCTAGCCTCTGTGTGGTCATTCCATATATTTTCATACATCAGCTGTTTTGGTTTTGGCTTCTTTGCCATGAATAATTCACTCTGGAGGTTGGCAGAAAGTAAGCCTTGCTGCAGAAAATTGCCAACTGCAGTATGATTGCTCTTTACTGAAAAGCCAGTTGGTTTATCTGTCATTTATTCTTTGAGCAGCTGTATTTCTGGATTCAGTTCTGGACTTCAGTTGCCATGATCTAGTAGTTCTAGATAACAGTATGGGAAGTACTTAACCACATGGAGAACTGAAACAAACATTTGTCTAGTAAAGCATCAGAGATTGAACTAAAGCAACTGTTGTGGGGTGGCAAGAACTCTGCTGTAGTTACTTAATTATTTCAGTTGCTGATTTAGGTATTCCTCCTTGAGGATTCATCTTCCTATGCTGTTCAGTTTTATTCATTTACCCAGTAAACTCCATTGGTCATGAGGTGCTATTTATTAATACTGCTGTAGCAGCCCAAAGTTTTCTACTTGTGCTAAGGCTGTGACCAGACGTATTTCATAGTATGTGTGGTACACACCACACATCTCTTCCAAAAGAACTATTACTGTCTTCCCAAGTCCTTCTCTACAGATGAAGGTTTACCAAAACAGCTGTTACTGAATAATGATATCAGAATGAACACTTGTATTCCTGAATTTGATTTACTGAATTAAGTCCCACATATGGGCTTATTTTAAGCAAAAAAAAGTAATCTACTGGACATAGTCCAGCAAAAACCCAAGAACGTTAGCGCAGCAGGTATTTCAGATATGTCCTTGCAGCCTTTTACCACATGGTACACAAGGCAAAAGAAGACACAGTCCCTGATTTGAACTTTTGTTGCCTAGAGCTGTCAAGTCTTGTCCTTTCCCCATCAATAGATTCACTGGTGATTTATGAAGGGAGGGAAAAAAAGGAAAGAAATAAAAAAGGAAAAACTACCAGAGTGCAGGCCTAGAAAAATCTGTTAGAAAAGTATATGTTGTGAAAAAGCAGTTAAGTGAGAAACAGAAAGTGTGAGGTTTTTCTGGTTCTTTTTCAGTTAAAAAACACTGAGTCATGATTATGATGCTAAGCCAAAATTGAAAAAGAACCCCATAATTTCCATTTATTTCTGCAAACATTATGGTAAAACCACAGCATCCTCATGACAATACTAACCATTGATATGCTACTATTCTTGAGTTTTGTCCAGACCTTATCATCCTCATGTCACATGCAAACAATCATATTTAATATATTCCTTATTTATGAGAGCTATTTATAGATGAAGTACAGGAAAACTCTCTAGACCATGTTTTGCTGTTTGAAGTAGCCACCCAGTGTTGCTTAAGCATGCAAAATGTTGAGTTGCTTAGTTTTGGAAATCTTGACATGAGGGATTGTAAAGGACGTCTGCCTTTGAGAGTGTTCCCTTATGCCATTTCTGAAACTGTGGTGAAAGAAATACACATAAGAGCGTGCACTCAGCCATACAGGAATTAAAAAAATCACAAAACCGGTGCTTAAAGATGTCAGATGTGCTTAAAGCGTTCTGCCTATTAATCTTATTATCACCCAGAGAGTGGATTTTACATTGTATAATCCTATCTGGAAAACCCTCTAAATATAATGCATTATAGCTTAAACTGTGTCTTTGGTTTAAAAATAAATGCCCAAAGGCAAAACCTATATTCGAATAGTTAATTTAATTCTCAAATAATTGAGAATGCTTTCAGATGGGCTGTGCATGAAAATAGGACTGAAACTGACCAAAATTTGTCATGTTTAAGTTCAACTTTATTTGTACCCTGACTTGATTTATTTTTACAACTGAGTAATTCTGTTTCTCATCCCATCTGCAGCGTGCAGTGCTTGGAGCAGAGTTTGTTTTGTTGACGGACATAAATATTTGAATCTGTCGGTGAGGGGGATTTGGTGGCTCGGGGAATTGGTAATAGACTGTGGAGCATTTCACCTCAAGGGTCACTAGTTCACATCCGTATCGGGTCAATAGTGGCAGAAAGTCATTATGCATCTGGCTGGCATCTGCTTGGTGGCCATCGCCAAGTCATTTAATAATCTTGGTCCCATTCCATGTGGCCAGGTGCTTTCTGTTCTCCTCAGCGCAGTGGCCCGCAGCAGGCCCCCGCGGCCGGTCCCCTGCTACCTGCTCCCACGGGAGGGTCCCTTCCCTGAGGGACCCCTTCCTCCCCCAGTCCCCCGAACGGGACCGGCGCTTCCCGGGACCCGCCGCCCGCAGCACCCAGGCCGGAGGGCAGCAGGGGCGGGGGGCAGCCCCCACCTGCCCCTCCCAAGCGCCTCGCACTGCCGCCCCGTGGGGGGGGTGCCTCGCAGGGAGCAACCCCCGCCCCGCAGCGCCTTCCTCCCGCCTTCGCCCGCCGGCGGGGTCGCGGGCGCCCTCTGGGGCCCCTCTCGGCCGCTGCACGGACCGCGGCACCGCTGGGGCGCCCGTGGGCACTGGCGGCCGTCACCGCGGCGGCGGGGCGTCTCCCGGCCCGCTCCGGCCCCGCGGCCGCCGTTCCCCCCACGGGGGTCTCGCCGTCCTCCCTCCCCAGCCCGGTCCTCTCCCACGGGGGGCGCCAGCCCGAGCGGCAGCCGCGCTGTGGGACGCGCTCCTTCAGCCAGCAGCCGCGGCCCGGGGACAGCCCCCGGCGCGGAGGGAGGCCGACGGCACCTCCGGCCGGGGCTGCGGCCGTTCGGGAGCAGGGTCTCCTCCCTGGGCCCGCTCCCGACCCACGGGATTTGCCCGACGCGGCTCTTCCTGCTCCGCATCCCTTGCCTGACGCTGGGGATGTGCTGTCAGTGCGGGCCGGGCGTGGGGGAAGCAGCCTTTTTGGTCGGCTTTACCCCCTCTCGCCACGCTTTGGTGGCTTTCTCATTTCAGGGAAGAAGGCGGGGGGAAGCGCCTGGATTCAGTTCAGGAAATGCTCGGGAGGTGGCGAGGGCTGCCGGGCCGCCCCGTCGCCCGCCGCTGCCCGGGGGGGCCGGCGGCACGGCACCGCTCTGCAGCGGCCGCAGCGCAGCACCGGGGACGTGGGACGGGGGTTCAGCACCGCGGCTGCGGGGGGCGGGGGGAGCAACACCGGGGCCCGGGGAGAAGCGCGGAGGCCGCGGGGGGCAGGGCCGGGGCGGGCAGCGCCGGGGTCGTGTGGCAGCAGTGCCGGGGTCGGGGGCAGGGGTAGCACTGGGGCCGGCGGGGGCAGTACCGGGTTCGGGAGGGACAGCACCGGGCCGCCCGGCTGTGCGGAGCTCTGTCGGGCAGGCTGACCTGCCCCGGGCGGACTCTCGCTGGGGGCACCACGTTTCAACCACGTGTGTAGAAATAGGTCCGTGCATTGTGTAGAGCCTTCATCCCTCCCTTCTCCTCCCCCTCTTCGTCTCTTCGAGGGAAACTAAATACGAACAGTGAGATGTAGGAGAGCGCGAATCCCCGTGAATCCCATCTGAATAAATGTCTATATTAATGAATTATTAACTCAGCCGCTCATGACCTTAAAACTGGAATGAGGAGACGCCTAGGGCAAGAAGGAAAGCTGCTGAATCCTTTATCGGACTCCTGTCAGAGGTAACCGACCATTTGTCTTCCCCAGATCAGGAGAATTAATTAATATGAAAGGCAAACTTTTTAATTGTGTGTCAAACGAAATCAGATAGGGTGTCCCCGATTCAATCCCCTCTTGAAAGGGGTTTAGCTCCCTATTCTACCCCTAACCTAAAATAAAGGCTTGGAGTTTCCAAAGAGGTGGACATCCTTCTTAGGGGTTATTTACAAAACAAAACAAAACAAAAAAAAAACCACCAAAAACCCAAAACCAAAAGAAAAAAAATCGCAGGGAAAATGATGAATTTGGGTAGTTAATTTATCGATCTTGGCTCCTCTTCCCGCTTGTTTTATTTTAGAGGTCATTAATCAATGAAGAAAAACACCACGGTGTTCCCCCTTTGCATTTAATACACTTACCCTCCTTATTTATTTCTTTTGAACAAATTCCTAGCAAATATTCACCAATCGATTCGTAGGCGATGGATTTTTATAAAGGTTTGATCGCTTTCTAAACGGTCAATGTGATTTGTTTCAGCGCTCGTCCTCTAAGTAATGAAAAAGCCTGAGAGAAGGGGAAGGAGGAGGCAGGAGTTAAAAAGTCCTTTCTTTTTCTCCTGCATCTTTAAACAGAGAAGTCGCACGCAGAAGGAAAAAAAAAGATAAAATAATAATAATTTTAAAAAACCAACCGGCCAAGAAATGGTGACAAAGTGGCGGCGGGCAAACTCGGGGAGACAAAAGGGGGGCGCAGAAGCGGCGCTGCCGGGGGGGCGGGAGCAGAGGTCAGGGTAGCTGCAGCCGTCCCTGGGAGGGGCAGCGCCGGGGGCTGGGAACCCCGCAGACAGATCCGCCAGACCCGCTCCTTCCGAGGCGGTGAGGGGCCCGGGAGCGGCGGTGCTCGGCGGCGCTGGGGCGGGGGCCGCGGTCCGGCCGGGGGAGGCAGGTCGCTGCCTTCCACTCGGAGCGGGGAGCAGCGATCTCCTCGCCCGGCACCGCCGCCGTTCACCCCCTCTCCCTGCCCGGGGCGTGGCGGGGCGTGCTTCCCCTTCCTTAGGGAAAAGAAGCCCAAAGGAGGCGGCTCCCCGTGTGCCCTCGCCGCCCGGGGCCGGGAGCGGCGGCCGCTGCTGCCCGGCCGCAGCGCCCGGACTTGCGGGCGGAGGCGGCGGGATCGGTCCGGGCCTCCTGCGGGGACCGGCTCCCTCCGCTCGGCGTCCCTGGGAGCTTGGCACCCCTCTCGTCCTGTGTCCCCCGGTGGGCTGGCTTCCAGCCGGTCCATAGATGCTGTTCCGCCACCTTGATCCCGGGAAGCGCTGCCCTTCCAGCCGTAAAAACCCCCAGAGCAACAGATTATAGCCCTCCTAATATGAACCCGCGCGGAATATTTCTGTTAGCAACTCAAGGCAAGTGCAGATATTGACAATGTACTTAAACCCATTAGCTAGGAGCTTTTCCCCACTTTGTCACGTTTTTCTAGCGTGAAACGAATTTTTAAAGATTGCTGCCACTAAAAGCCATTCGGTGTTTCTAAAAGATGTCCTGTGAGGGAAACAACAGTAACGCGGAGGTGCGCATTTAAAAAAAGGAAAAGAGTCGGAAACGGCGGGATAAAATAGTGACCAGGAGGGAGCTGGCCGAGGGCGAGACACTGTATGAACGCAGTGAAAATACGGAGCATCACGCTCACCCGTTCGCAGGTGAGCGTGTCCCGCAGCGCGCCGCGCCCACGCCAGCGAGTGTGCGGGCTGCTCCCACCCGCAACTCTGCCCTCGGCCGCACGGCAGGGCTTCGCGAACTGGATTAGTTGAGCGAGAGGGCTGAAAATTCATTACATGTTGCACAATGTAATTGATCAAAGACGTAAAGAAGGTTTCCATAGCCAACTTTATAACCCATAAAAATCGGGTGGTTTTTCTCCTACCCGTGTTTGTCTTTAACTTAGGTGTTATCAATCTATACAGCTAGATGACGGATGACCTTGTCAAAATGACGCCAGTCAAAACATTTTTTGCCCAAGCCCTGTTCAAAAGTGTGTTAAAATGTCCTGCCTTAGACACAGACAAAGTCTAAACAGCAGCAGCTTTCCCAGGCTCTGCGAGAATGAAGGGTGGGAAATAAGCGAACTGGAAAAGGGGCGGGGGGGGGGGGAATGGCAAAACCAGTTTACGGGCGCACAGGTTATGTTTGTAAGCAAGTGTGCGTTCAGTGGCAGCGTGACACCTGACAGCGGGGGCTCTTCTGACACCAGAGGGGTGTTTTGTTGACAGAAACACTCTGTGTAAGCGTTTTGTCTTAAACGCACGGGATACTACGTGCCTGCCGTATACGTAAGAGATTATAGTTCTCCTCTAGGTTTGCATACGGTGTAGGAAAGAAACTGAAAAAACTGTTAAATACTCACTGATATGTGAGCTCAACAACTGAGTAGCAGGGCAGAAAAAGCCAATTTTTAAGCAAAGTGGAGAGAAAAAGTTGCTAGAGAGAAGTTTCTCGCCACAGGTTGCATCTCCGTCTGCATACTTCTTGCGCTGTGCTGTAACTGAGCACAGAGAGCAGGAGAGAGACGCGCTGGTGCTCGGGGGAACAAGGTCTGAGAAGTTCTAGAGCGGCGAGTTCCCTCCTCCGTGCGGGTAACCCCCGGGGCAGGTCGCAGGCAGCCGAGGGGAGCGGGAGCCGGGCATCCCGGGAGGCGCCGTAGGCAGCGTAGGGTGACGCTGTCGGGACATCGAAACGGGTCAGGAAGGTCTCTGAAATGCACCTTAGCCCCCGAGGGGCACAAGGCAAGCGAAGCAGGGCCAGGGCTCCGGGCAGCCCGCAGGGTGCTGGGCTCGGGGGCCGGGAGCCGCCGCCGCCGCTCCGCATCCCGGCGCCGGGGAGCGGGCAGTGCCGCCGATCGCGCTCGGGACTGCGCCGGGCCATTGTTCCCTTTCCGCCAGGATAAAAGCCCGGCTCTTCCCGGGGCGCTGTGGTCCCGAGGCTGGGGAGAGGGAGAGGGAGGGAGACGGGGGGGGGAGGGGGGGGAGGGAGGGCAGGAAGGAGGGACGGAGGAGGGAAGGAAAGAAAGGGACACCTTTAAAAGTTGAGCAAGGAACAAAGTGGGGGAAGTTGCCAAAAAAAGGGCTCTGCGTTCAGGCTCGCTGGTAACTTCCCGCTCCATCCCCTCCCTCTCGCACACAGCACACACACATACGCTTGTATTTTGCGCTGTCGTAAAACCCACGTGTCTTTCCCGGAGTCTGCCAGAGCCCAGCAAAGCGCCCGGGCGCGACTGCGATGCGCAGCCACGGCAGAGGGAGCCCGGCGGCTCGCAGCTAACCGGCCCCGGCACCTGGGCGAGGATCGCCCCGCTTCCCCGCGGGCAAAGGCCAGAAAACTCTCTCCTTTCAACACTCCTCCGGCCCTAAGGCTCCCGGGACCGCCCGCATCTCCCCACGCCGACCGCGCCGCAGCCGCCCGGGCGCGCCCCGGCTCAGGTAAGCCAGCTCCGGGCCCAGCTCAGCCGGGCCGGACGGGGTGCTGCCGGGCCGGGTCCTCCTCCTGCGAGCGCTGGGGCGGCAAGCAGGGGCGGCTGGGAAGGAAGAAACACTCGCGCGTGTGTGCGTGGGGTTGAAGTTTCCTCCTCCTTCTCCCTGTTGTCAACTCCGAGAGTCGCCTGCTGCCGCGGAGAGAGGGAAGGGGATGGACGGGGAAGGCGCTGCGTGCGGCGGAGAGGGGTGGGCTGCGCGCCCCCCGGGGCGGCTGTCTCCCCTGCCGCGGGGGGCTGCCCCGCCGCCGCTCCCATTCTGCCCCGCTCCTGGGGAGGCGGCGGGGTAGCCCGTCGCCACCACGGCCAGCTGCTCTCTCGCGTGACCTCCCTGCGGCTCTTCGGGCCGAGGTTTTCTTCTGCCGGCCCTCGCAGGGGGCAGGGGAGCGGGGCGGGGACGATCCCGCCGCCGACCCCCGACAGCCGGCGCGCGGAACCCACGCGTGGGCCGGCGTCCCGGGGCGCGGAGAGCGCGGCGGGGTCGGTGCGGCCCGGCCGGGGAGGGGCGGGGGGTCTCACGCCTGCTGTCCCCTTCCTCTCCGCTCCACAGGCAGAGCGATGCTGAAGCCCGGCGATCCCGGCGGATCCGCGTTCCTGAAGGTGGATCCCGCCTATCTGCAGCACTGGCAGCAGCTCTTCCCGCAGAGCGGCCAGCTCAAGAACAGCGGGGCTCTCGCCCAGCTCCCGCCGCCCGAGAGAGCCGAGCCGCCGGCTGACAACCTTCGCCCGCGCCCGGCCTCCCTCTCCTCCGCCTCCTCCTCCTCTTCCTCCTCCACTCCGTCCTCCTCCTCCACCTCCTCCTGCGTCGCCGCGGCGGCCGCTTCACTGGCCGGCCTGACCTCCCTGCCTGTGACCCAGCTGCCGGCCTTCGGGCCGCTGCAGAGCTCCGAGCCCCCGGCCGGCGGAGCGCCCACTCCCCTGCAGGGCAAGGACTTGTGCGGGGCCGGCGGCGGCGGCCAGTGCGGCGAGCGCCCTGTCACCCGCTTCCGCTGCACGGCCGAGGAGCTGGACTACTACCTGTACGGCCAGCAGCGCATGGACATCATCCCCCTGAACCAGCACACCAGTGACCCCAACAACCGTACGTATCGTGCCCCTTCCCGCAGCCCCGACCACCCCCTCCCCACTCGCCTCTCCCCTTACCGGGCCGGCCTGGGGACGCCTGAACTGGGGGGCCGCGGTCGGTGCCCACACCGCTCGCTCCAGGAGCAGCATCCTCCGCCCTGCCCGTCCATCCCCTGGGCTGCTTTTGCGTTGTTCCCAGTGCTTTCGTGGGGCGGGCGGTCACCCCTCGGCAGTAGCTGCTCTTGTCCGAGAGCCGGGTCCTTCCCTGGAAGGTGCGCTTCAGCGGGAAGGCTGCTGGGGGCCAGACTTCTCTCGGAGGGCTGCTTAGGAAAACGGTTTCAGAAACGGTTCAGAGCAACTTGCTGTAAAGCTGGTCCTTTCTAGCCTTGCTTTTATCACTCCGTTCCTGCCTGGAAAGCCCGGGCTCTGCTGAATGCCCAGAAATCAATTACGCCTCCGAGCTGGGCAGGGAAAAAGTTGCAGTTTTCATCAGATGGGCCGGTGCAAAGTTGTCTTCCCTCGGAGTATCGTTTTCCTTTCAGACCTCGTTAACACCTCCCTAGTTTTAGTTTTCACCCCTACGGAAAAGCGTGACATGGTCATTTAATAAGAAAAGCTGAGTTTCTAGACAAAAAAGGTCGTATTCCCGAGTATCAGAATTAACTGAGCACTCGGTGGTTAGAAAACATTTAATGCTGCTGTTATAACCCAATTATAGAGGTTTGGGTTTGGTGTTTGTTTGTTGTTTTTTGTTTTTTTTTTTTTGTTTTTTTTTTTGCGGGGGGGTGTCGCCTCTATTATTAAACATCTGTATCAACTAGAGGTTTGTGATTTTAGAAATCGGGTCTGTCTGTGTTTTGTTCCTGTATATGTCGATACTGTGGAACTGAGGAAATACACTGGGTGAAAATTACTAGATGAACTATATTTATTCATCAGATTTATTACTAACAATCAGAGCACACGGATCTGTCTCTGTGTAAAACACTGGAACATGGCTTCAGCGTGTGCACTTTTCCCCTTTGATTTAAACACCCTCTTGTATCCTCAGGTTTCTTAAAATTCTTTATTTTTGTTGTCCTTTGCCCCCCACCCCCGCCCCGAAATGTCTCTTTGAGGAAGGCCGTTGAACAGGAAAACGATACCCCGAGCCAGCGATCCGTAAGCACATGCCCGAGCAAAGCGTGGATTCGTTTAATTTCATTTCAGATGTGGAGTTTGTTTTGAAAGTTTCCATGAAACTCTGTTGCGTATTAATTAAACTGCGTGGATGCTAGCATAGCTGTAATCATTGTGCGTACCTCCTAAAGAGCAGGAGGAAAGCTGACTCTGATTTTGGTGGGGATCTTTCCCCCTTCTTAACAGTGCAAATCTTTCCATATTGGACACCGACTTTGTTTTGAGCGACTTCCTCATGCTTAGTTTTATCCTGTAGTGAAACGTGTTAGTGTATTTTCTATTCTCGGGTGCAGAAAACGTGATCTCATAAATTACATGCACTTAATGGAATCTGAAATGCACTTTTAATCGCCAACCGAACCGTTCAGACAATACATATTTTACTTCTCGGAGCAGCTCTGTAAATCTGCAAGATAAAGGTTTTAAAAAGAGAAAGGAAGATAAAAAAGCGATTTGCAGAGTCGCAGGCGAAGTCCGCACAGTTTCTTCCCAGTCGCGGTATTAAAGGTGGATTCGCCCAAGAAAACGGGTCGTTTGCAGAAGGGACGCCTGTGAATCGCGTCCGGCTGGGATGGGGCAGCCCTCGCTGTCTGAAGGATGGGGGCAGGGTGCTGCGGCACGGTCTCCCCTTTTTTTTTTTTTTTTTTTTTTTTTCTTCTGCAGCGAGACCTAAAAAGTCTTGTCATTGACCTTGTTTACAAGGCGACTTTTGCGCCAGCCGTTATTAGTTGTCTCAACCCGAGTTTTCACCCTCCCGGGACCAGGTGCGTTTGCTTTGGGCAACTCGTTCCTAAGCAAGAAAAGCAACCCGCAAGTGAGGAAGGAGTGCGGGGGTTGCGGTCCGTGCCATGCCGCTCACCCGCCCGAGAAGAGGCGCAGCAGAGCAGGCTGCAGGCCACCGGTCTGGCTGGCCCTGCCCGGCGCCCCGGCCGCCCCGGGGTCACGCAAGGAGTGCGTGGGCGGGCGGGCTTTTCAGCCGCTTTGGCTCCGTCCCTCGCTCCCAGGGCTGCGGCGGAGGCGCCCGTTTGGGGCAAGGGAGGTCGGGCTTGCGGGTGGTGTGAGGAGCCACCGGCTGCCCTTCGAGTTGCTCTTGCTCGGGGGCGCTTCTAGCTGCGGACAGCCTCACCGACACTGCCACGGGCGCCTCGCCCGGGTCTCCCCCCGCGCGGGGCAGGCACTCGTCCTCAGGGCCCGATCCGGTCCCGAATCCCCCGCCTCCACCGAGCCCGACAGCTCGGGACGGGCGGCGGGCCCCGGACTGCGGGCTAGCCCTCGGGTTTTAATGTTGTATGTACCTCCCTCGCCAGCCAAGCGAGCGCCTCGTGCCCCCTCCTTTCCCAGGCGCCCCCCGCCCTGTCCATCCCCTTCTTCTCCGGGGCAGACCGCGTCGTTGTGCCGTGTGTCCGTCCCCCACGCCCCGCTCCCCGGGCAGGATCCACCCGCCGGGCTCACCGCCTCGGCAGAGGCGCGCCCAGATTTGGCCGATGTCCCCGGCCACTCTCCGCGCCGGGAAAGGCCGGGGGGCTGCGGCGCCCCCGGCTCCCCGCCGCGCCCCAACCCCCCCCCCCCGCCCCGGTCCCGGCTCCCCAGGGCCCGGCCCAGCCCGGCGCCGGGCGGCCGCCGTGGGAAGATGGATGAGCGGCTGTTTCCCCGTAGCCACACGCCTTGGTCGTCAAATATCCATGAATATGGCACGGTCTTGGGCGAGGGAAGGGGGTGAGGGCCGCCGAGGAACTGTGGGTTAATTGTCTGTGCGTAATTGTTTTAAATCGAAAGGGGTTTAGTTAGGAGGACAAAAAAAACCCCACCCAAAACCAGCAACCAAGAAACAAAACCCTAATTAGGGCCCTGCAGTCTTTACTCCCAGGGAAGTAAAGGGGATTATGTTAAAACCCTGATAATGTAGCGTGCGTCTGGGGACCGTTTTCTTCCCAGCTCAGAATCTGGAAGAACGAGGATATTTCTGGGTGCTGGGGGAGGGGCGCTTGGGTGGCCAGGAGGCGATCTCCTGGGTCGTGTTTGGGGGGTGCGGGGCCGCTTTGCTCCCGCGTAGACTTGCCCCTCTCTGCCGGGGACAGGCTTTCGCGACGAGAAATCTGCGAGTCCTCTGCCTTCACCAGAAAGCGCCAACCTGCCACTGTAATAAATATGCTGTGTAAAACTAAAGTGTCACGCGAGCAAGGAGTTTGCACGCCTCTTCCCATTCAATTTACGGGGAGACAGTGTATATATAACGTGCCGTGAAGCGGCTCGGCGTGGGGAATTTTTTTTTTCTTTCCTCTAGGCTGCTGGTAACCTGTATGATTTAGCTATTTTACATCATTAGTTACCCGGCACCCTTAAACATAGCGGATAGCCATATATTAGATTGAGGTTAGAGAAGGTGGTGACTGTTTATTTAGGGTGATAAAATGGTCCATCAGCAGTAATCTCCATCGATATGTGCCACCAGGAGATGAAGGATGAGGGGACAAGCCACAATTAATTGCCCTATAGTTTTGTAGGAGAGAGTGGAGCCGGTGTGGACTGAACTTCGATCTTCTCTCCCAGAGCCTATTCATCATCTCTACATTGTATATGGGGGTCTCTCAGGGGCAGGGGGCGGTAAGGTTTATCTACACACAATGTTCTCCTTCCCTTCTGATACCTGACACGGAAATTTAATTCATTCATACCTTCCATCGAAGGCAGGGGAAATCAAACCCATCTCCGCCCCCCACCCGCCCGCAGAAACAGCCCGAGAGCCGCCCCGCAAGCGTAACGGTACCCCGAATCCCCGTCCCACACCGGCGGGCCCGGTCTGGCCATGGCACGGAGGGGATGGGGCGGGGGCCGCCGGCCCCTGGCCGGGGTGGGCTGGGACCCCGCGGCAGCCCTAGCATCGGTGCGGGCGAGAGCACCGGGCGGGCGGCGGGGGCTCCGCTTCGCCTCCCCGGGGTCAGTCCCGGGATGGGCCGAGGGAGAGAGGTGGGGCGGTGGGCGGGTAGAGGCCCGGGCCGAGGCCCGGGCCGGGCCCCGGGAGGGGTCGGACGGGGGTCCCGGTGCCGGCCGTGGGTCGGCGCCGGCCGTAGGTCGCCGCCCTCCCGCGGCCGCTCCGCACGGGGCCCAGCGCTGCCGTCCGGCCCCGGGGACAGCAGTGCGGGCTCGCCCCGCTCTCCCCAGCCAGCACCTACAACAGATAAGCAAATAAATAAAAGGAACCCTAGGGGAGAGGGCGTCTGTGTTTCGACCCACGAAAGCCAGCCTCAAGTCGGGCGGTCTGCGAGAAACCTCTATTAATTTCACGCAAAGAGATTGTGTCAGCTCGTCGGTGGGGAAAACTGAGGCAGGAGGAACCCCTGATTCCTGGGGAGGCGCCAGCCCTCAGGACACGAAAGGGTAGGGGATCACCCAGCCCACCCGCCCTCTTAGCTGGGTACCCGGGCCCAGCCAGGGACGCAAGGCCAGCTGCAGTGATTTATACTTGCAAGTGAGTAATACCGTGTGAAATGATGGCCACTTACACCGGATACCTGCATGCTTGTGGTGAGTTATGAAGCAGAGGGTCAGAGGCCACCCTTCTTTAATACCAGCAAACTGCAGGTATCCAGTATAACTGCACCTTTGAAGCATATTATTGCCGGGACAAAAATGTATTTCTTTCATTTATTGTTACAGCTGGTTTGCTGGTTAAAACACTATGTTGGACACTACCTTTCACTGAAAAAAGTTTTCTCAGATTTCCTTTAAAACATGCAGTGGTGGTATTATTTAGGTCGGAGAGTCTTTAGAATTATATTTTGGGGGCAATGATGTGCCCTTTCCATTTTGCTTAGGTTTAGTACTTTTAAACGTACTTGCATGGAGTTATAGCACTGGCATCACACTGTGTTCATTTTTATGGAGGCAAATAAACGATAGCATATTGCAGTCCTCCCAAGAGAGCCATACCAAACAGCTCCACTAGGAAATTGTTTAATTTTTTCCTTGCTTCTTCCTTGCCTTAATCCTCCCATCTATAGAGCATGAAGGTATAAAGCAAGAAACCGATCTCCTTCCAGAGTCTGGCTGCATCTGGGCCTGCCATGGAGCATTCCCACTGACCTTACCTTCTGTGTCTCCTGATCTTATTAGGAGACACTCTTCTCTGGTTGTGGTCCTCCCTTTTTCCATTTTCAGCAAATCCATCAATTTTCTCACATTTCTTGCTTCTTCTTTTCTTGATTTGGGACTTGGCTGACACTATTACAGGCACTGGAATTATTAATTTCAATGGTCCTTGGAGGAGGCCTGTACCCAGGCAGCTGCTTCGTGAGGCCAAAACAGGAGGAAGGGCACAGTGCGTCCCTCCTTGTTGCCATGTGTGGCAGTCCTCTGGAAAGCTCACACTTGGCCCACTACGTATATCCCTTTTATGTGAATTATGTGAACTTCCCACACCCGTGTGGGTCTTAACGCTTGCCATCCCGTTTGGAGACGCTAGGCATGTCAGTGGACCACATCACTCTCCCTCTCAAATCCCCCCCCTTCTTTTCCATGCCTATTACTAAGCAAGTTGGTGCACTGTATCACATCCTACTTCACAGTATCCATGAAGATGATGCTGTTGATCCTATCTGGGGTAGTCTTGAAGTTCTCCCTTTTTTCTCCTACCTGATATTAGGGACTTCCTTCCCTTGTCCTCTGAGGCAGAGGAACCCACCACTTACAGTGACAGCCTTTAAATGGGTGGTAGAGCATAATTGAAAATGTGCTTGGGTCAAAGCCTTCCACATATCATTACACGAAAGTTAGTCACGGAAGGGGAAAAGATGCACGGTAACTTTTTACTCAAGGCATGGTAAAATATGTCTAGGAGGGCTTCCACTCCTTATAACATTTATGAGGATTTAAAAAAAGATTTATACAACTGCATAAAAACTAAAGAGAGATGTGTAAAGCATGCAACTAAGAATTCTAGTACTGCTTAGTATTAAAGACAGACTCCGTCCCTCTCATCAACAAGCCATACGCCAAAACAATTCCAGAAGAAGTCCTATTTTCCAAATTTTCAGCTTTGGCAGGACAAAAGGAAAGGAACACAACAGGAGATCAGATGCTGCTGCTGCCCGGCATTAAGACATTACCAGTTTTTTTGGATGGTGGAAAATAAATATCACTATGTATGTCTTTCTGTAAGGGTAGATGACAGTGACACAGGGTTTGTTTATTCTCTTTTTTGATTTCTTAATTTCTTTTCCTTGAAAAGATAGAAACAAAACGTTTTAGCCACACTCATGCACAAATATGGTCAGGACGAATTGAAGAAATCCTTTTTCTAGGCAGGTACTGAAAGTTGTGTGCCTGAAAAGTTACTCGGATCTGGTGGCAGGATGCAGGAAAGTGACACTGAAATTGCCTGAGTAGAATCATGAAGATGCCTTAGCATGTTTAATGTAAGTTGCTACAGAGACACGGTGTCTCCAGGAAAGCCATTAATAATTAGGTAGTTGGGAGGAGAGTTATGCAACTAAGAGATCATCAAACAGTTCCAATAGGTCAGATTCAAGGGCCTGCCCTGGGTGCTAATTGAGATCATCGTTAGACATTCTCTCTTGAAGCTCTCTGTTTTCCTGTCAGATGTTTTCTTTCTAACTTGCATGGTAAGATTCTGGATTTTTTAAGTGTACTCACATCCCAACCAGTTTGGGGCTGGTCCCCCCTCTTCCCCTCCCCCCCCCCCCCCCCCCCCCCCCAATTTAAGGTCCTTTTCTGTATGAACTCCAATGCCAAACTCCAATGCAGCCCCTGAGATCTTTGCATATGCCAAAAACACAGGGCTCCTTGATTACTGGTTTCAAAGAGGAAAGACAAGATGTTGTGGTGGTACCTCACTTTCCAAACTAGCTGTGGAAACAACAACAGAAACCCTTCTGCCATGTAGTTGCTGCCTTTTATTCATCACGCCTGGGAATGGCTGAAGGAATATCTGCTGCATAATAATCTCCTCTCAGGACTAGCCAGAAACCTTTTCCCTGGGGTCCTGCAAATCTCATCCTCCAGCCACTTCTAATTGACGCGGCTGAGCGAGCAAAACCCCTCTGCAGTTGCGGCTTAACCCAACAAAAGAGTCGTTTGCGACAGGGATTATACTGTTCTGTTAAGGAAGGGCTTTCACCCTCCAGCCAAGAGGCATTTTTTTGCCAATGTAAGCACGGTTCCCACTAGGGGGCTTTGTCCTGTCGCTGCTCGGGTGTGCTGCAGAGCTGGCAAGGGCTCTTCTTGCCTCCTGCCTGCCTGCCCTTAGGCTGCGTGACATGTTAGGGGTAGCACGGGGTAGAGCTTCATGCGCAGGCCTTCTTCTGCAGGGGCACCCATTGGGGTAATGCACGGCTCGGGGCTTGCTTGCTTGCTTTCTGTGAACATCTGTAATCGATGTTATGGGTAGGGAACCTGAACAGACGAGCACTGAGTAGGGACACACGCGTTTCCTGCAAGACTCAAAGATGTAACTATTTTGAGGGAAATTAGCTTCCACATGTAACTTTCAAATATTTTTCTACTGCTGAATGCATCATTTTTGTATGGTACAATTTAAAAGAGAATGTCAGGAAATAGTGCTTAGAAAGTGTGTCTAAAATTGGAGAATGCAAACAGAGGACATGTTTTGAAAATGCAGCTTTTAATATCCTTTAGCAGCTTTTACTGAATAGAGAGGAAGGTTTCCCTCTGAAGGCTCTGTAGGAAAGAGGCCTACATGATGCATAGTACATCCACCTTTGAAAGAAGAACAGCTGAGTCAGTCCCCCTGAGAATTGAAACTGTGGTTACAGGCAATCTAGCTAGTCTAAATCTGTGGCTTAGACCAAGAAGCTCCAGCTTCTGTAGTGAATACTGTGCTTTATTTTTATAAGAATGGCTGTAGGTTGTATGAAACTATTAGGGGAAAGATCTAGGACTTGCTACATGAATACTATGGCTTGGTTATCATTTTTCCTTTGTATTTCTGGAATACATTCATATGAAACGCTTTACTGTGCTACAAAAGTGAAATGTGCAGAAGATGTAACCAATTTCAATAGATTTATTGTTATGTTAACGCAGCATACCTCCAGAGAAATGGATTTCCTGAGCATGAAACATTTTCCTGGAAGTTGTACATTCATGGCGTGTGCAATAGTGTACACTGGAAACATTTAACCAAAATTTTCTTTGCTCTATAAAGCAAAATCACAGTGGGATCTTCCCAAAATAGAGAAACATCATCCATTACTAAGAACAGCTAGGGAAATTAACATTTTTACAAACTGGTCTTTTTCATGAGGCTTCTTACAAAACCAGACATGCCGTATTTGTTCTTAGCCTCAGCTACATGAAATAGGCAAAGAGCATGCATTCCCATTCAATTAAAATTTTCAAACGTGTGCTATGAATCAGTATTATTTGCTACATAATTTCAGTTTAAAGATTAGATCTGGCTATAAGAAAGTAAATGTCCACACATGCTCTGATTTGTCATTCACGAGGTTCTGTTTTATTTATTTTATTTTCTAAACAGAGAGGCATGCACATACATGTTAATGTAAAAAGTAGAGCAAATGTTCATTTAAAATAAGGGTGAAATTAAAATAAGGGTGAAATTAAATCTTTTTCCAGTTCAACCCTTGGGCTGAGCTGTTGTAAGGCAAATGAGAGGGACTTGTAAGGCATTATAACTGTGTTTTAAAATGTCTCACTGAAACATACTGGGATGGTTTAAATGGGCTATTTATTAGTCAAAAAACAAATCTTAAAAAACTGAATTAAAATAAATGAGTCTTGGCAGGTCTGTGAACACACCAGGGTTGCAAAATGTTTGCACGGTTCCTGCTCAGGCTTTGGGATTTCTTATTAAGCACTTTGGAGAGATTAGGAAAACCATCCCAAGCAACATGCAGAAGGGTACAGTGTGTTATGAGTGCTGAGCTGCCATGAGGTGGTAGGAAAAGCAAAGAGATCTGCATGATCTTGCAGTGAATATGGTGGCAGCCAGCAGCACCATACTGATAGTGTTTTTCCCTCTTTGCCCCACAGGATGTGACATGTGTGCCGATAACCGCAATGGCGAGTGCCCCATGCACGGGCCCCTCCACTCCCTGCGCCGTCTGGTGGGCACCAGCAGTGCTGCTGCAGCAGCCCCTCCACCTGAGATCCCAGAGTGGCTCCGGGACCTGCCCCGGGAAGTCTGCCTGTGCACCAGCACAGTGCCTGGCCTGGCCTACGGCATTTGTGCGGCACAGCGGATCCAGCAGGGCACCTGGATTGGGCCCTTTCAGGGAGTCCTGCTCTTGCCAGAGAAGGTTCAAGCAGGAGTCATCAGGAACACTCAGCATCTCTGGGAAGTAAGTCATCATAATTCCTTCTTCGTAAAATTTGATTGTTTTGAAGTAGACATTGAGTGTATTTATATGTAGTACCAGCACCATTCACTAGCTGTGAAAAAAAACCAAACACAATTTAGGTAAGCAGACACAGAAGATTTGAAAATGTAGCCCATACGAGCCAAAGCCTTACTGCACTAGAAGTAGCCAGAAAACCGGTGGACACCTCAGAGCTCCAGCTGGTTTGCATAGGAGGAGCAGATTGTTGCGGGTGCTGTGATGTGGAACAGAGAGATGTGGCCAGTGAAGGCTGAAAGTTACAACATAGGGTGCTCTTTGCATTTTGACCTGGGTAACGAGTTGATGGAGCTCTCAGGTCACAGTACCAACTGTATCGTTTTAGTCTGAGTAGCATGTGTAGATTGAGATGGCGTATTGCACCGCCCCTGTGGCCTACAGACAGTCCAAGAAAGCTGCTGAAACAAGTGCAGGAGCCTATTCCACAGCACTACTACTTGCACAGTGAAGGTATTAGTGCTTGTTTACAATTCAATTCAACTCTGGTCCTGCAGCAGCTGTGCCTTCCCTTAATGATGCTTTCAGTGCTTTTGTGCGAAAGCCACTTTCAGCTCTCTGAAGGTGTGCTTTTTTTGTATTTGTCAGCATCTTAGAGAGGGTAACTGATAATTTATATGAAAACATTCAGGCTGTGATAGTTTATTTTTTTCTGTGATGAACACTGACTGTGATTTGGTGGAACAGATCATGAACCCATTTATGTATTCCTTTGGGTGTAGAGGGACATCCAGGGCTGTTAATGTTCATGACCGTGTATGTTTTCTCCAGTGAAGCACTGGAGTTTTGTGCTTAGGTATAGTTTGTACGCAGATGCTAACAACAGCGTCTTGTGGTAAGTTAATTTAGAAAGAAAAGACAGTATTTGGTTATTTTACACACAGATCTAATAATTAATAGGGAACATGTATAATTCCTGTGTATGTCAGTACTTCTTCATACAGAAACAGCCTACTGTCTACCTAGTTTTTTGCCATTCATTTCTTTTTTGCTTTGTGCTGGGAGGTGTCATTTCTTAGTTCTGTTTAGTCCTCTGTAGCTGCAGCTTCTGCTCACCTCAAGACTAACTGCTACGGAGAGTCAGTAGAAACATGCCCGTAGATCTACAGGTGATACTTACTCATCTAGACCAAATCCGAATCTTCAGAATATAAGGGGACGTGCTTCCTGGTTAGAAACCCGACGAGTCCAGGAAGATGCAAAGAGTGTTTTTGCTGTCTTCAGTGGGTATGCAGTAAAAATGAATGGTTTTTAAAAAGGTATTTGGTGTTGTGGAGCTGGCATGTTGTGTATAGCACTTGTTCACAGAATGCCTGTGAATATTTAGGTTGTCAGCTCTTCAGGACTGGTGATTGCCTCTTTTAATCATTATGTTCTATTTTTGCATACTATCTAATATGTGTGACCTCTTTCTATGAGTAGGAGCTCCTACGCATTTCCTATATGCAAACAAGTAGTAATTAACACATCAGGGTCTTTGTCTCAAAGTATTTACCCAAAAGAGCCATTGTGGTGAGAGGGAAATTTTCACATTAAAGTGTAAAAGATCAGTCTCAGAACACACCTAAACGTGCTCAGTAAACCTGGATGACTTGCAGTCATTGGGACTTTTTTGCTGCCTTCGGTGGGAATGGAATTTCTCCTGTAGAGCAGATATTCATAAATCGCACTTAAATTTGTTCCTACCAAAGCCCAGTGATTCTAATGAGAGCATTTGGGGATATGTTATTAGCAATTTTTAAAATGGAACACTCTACAATGATGTAGGGGGCTTTATTTTTTTTTTGTTAAGAGGGGTTTTGTGGTTTAGTCTCTGCTAATTGGCAGAATATAAAATAATAAAATAATGAAATAATAAAGCTTGCCAGATCATCAAGTTACATAAAGCATTGAAATTTAGCTAAAATAAATGGAGTTAGAGAATTTTACATGATCCTTAAATATACACATTATCAATTTAATTTTTTAAAATTATGAATCAATTTTATGCAAGTTGTTGCAAATATTGAAAATATCTTTTTAAAATAGGCATGCTGTTTTAGTCTAATTTCAGACTAACTTAAAAATTATTTTAAAGCAATGCAAGAAGGAAGATTGCTGGGGGAAAAGCCAAAAGCAAGGAAGAAAAAGATGTTAAGGAAAATAAGAAATAGTACTGATGTATGTGCCAGATTCCAGCCATCGATGGGTGTCAGCTGAGTTTTTGTGTGGGTTTGCTCTTCTGTTCTTAACACACAACACAGATTTCCTGTTGGCTAGCAAAATGAGTCTGTGTATTTTAAGTGAATTATCTTAAAAATAATAATTAAATTTAGGGGTTTTTTTGAGGCATTGTGGGCAGCTCACAGTCTCAGATTATTTCTGTTAATGGCAAAAATTGTTAGCAAAGAACCACATATTCTAAGCTCTAGCTAAAAATTTTGGCCGTTTCTTATTTGTTTTGACTTTCAATTTGGTATGTTTTATCTATTAGAGAACTAATGTTTAATAAAGAAAAAGTATAGCAAATTAAAGTAATCAGAAAGTGTGTGTGATATTACAAAGCTGATCTGTGAAAATAAATAAAAGCAATTGAAAGTGTATATCTGAATAGTCTGTATTCTTTTAGTCTATATGGTATAGGAGTGTGGATTAAGTCACTGTAAACACTAAAAGGAATGTCTCATCATTGGCCTTTTGTAAAGTTGTGGCTCTAGCCAATTCTCTTCCACTGGTCATTTCAAGATACCTGCAAATACAAGTATGTCCACAGATCAGTTCTTCAGCATTAGGTCTTGATGGACCTTACAGAGAGAACTTCTCTTTCTTCGTACCATAAACAACGTTCTAATATTTCTTCTCTCGGCACGGCAAAGTAAAGTTGATAGATATTTGTTTTCATTTACAGTTCTTTGTTTGCAATGTACACCAGATAAATAGAAGGGCTATTGCAAAGACTTTTAAGCATAGTTATTGATTTGACGGCTTTTTTTTTCTTCTCTTTGTTGTGGGAAACATCAGAAGCACTGCATTTGATGTATAGTTCAACGCTATGGAAATATGCTTCAGTCTGTCTGCACAAGTGTTCCCACCATGCACTCAATGTTTGCTTTGTATGTAATCCATACAGCATAATGTACAGCGATTCAGAGTAAATTACATACCATTCCATTACCTCACAACAGGCCTTGACACCTATGGGTGTTCATGGGAAATCATAGAGTTCTCTCGCAATCAGCCAAGATAATTTTTTATAACTTACAGAAAGACCAGCCCTTCAGAAAGCCAAAAATATTAGTCATTTCTAGTTGTAGTTCTTTTTTTTCCCCCTTTGGCCCACTTTTATCCAATCCAGAGTTTGCTTGTATTTTATAAAAATACAATAAACTCTGATTTGTTTAAAACAAAAACAGGACTGGGTGTATTAAGTAAACACTCTCTTTGGTAATACAGGCATTTATTCCAGCACTGCTTGATAATATTTCTGATCTTTTTTTTTCTTTCTTTATTTTTTTTTTTCATTTTGAAGTAATGAGAACAATCCTTTTGTTACTGCAAAGAAAACAGAGACTTTCTCAGCAATTAGGTCTTACTGATGAGAATGAGATAATTTTCCCCTAATGTGTTTTCTAATAAAGAAGTGAAAAAGGCACACTTGATTCCAACATATATGAAAACATTATCTCAATTATTAATGTGTCCTTACTCCCTGGAGATAAATTAATCTAGTTGCACATGGTTTCCCCTTTCTGTTTAACATCAAAATTTAA
Source organism: Phalacrocorax carbo (assembly GCF_963921805.1). NCBI lineage: Eukaryota > Metazoa > Chordata > Aves > Suliformes > Phalacrocoracidae > Phalacrocorax > Phalacrocorax carbo. The sequence continues at coordinate 65,210,536 of NC_087548.1, read as the reverse complement.
TAAGAGTAGACTTAAGGAATGTACACGATATACACTTAAATTCTATTGGAATAAAATACAGAAGTTTAAAAGGCCTATACATTTTAGTCATCAAAGTTTTTTAGGCTCCAAACTTTAAACTGTGAATTCTGGAAACAGCTAAATCATAAAGGGTCTTTTCCCATCCAAATGCAGTCTAGATGAAAAAGCTTTTACTGACAGACGTATCAAAGGATAGAATCTTACAGTTTCCTTTTCTTCACTCGCCTGATAAAGAGTTTGCTGTCTTTTTTGATTTTCTTTTTTTTTTGTCAGAGGTCAAATTTTTTTTTTTTTTTCCCTTGGAATAGCCCAAGAATGTCAAATATATTATTGCACTTTATTTTAACTTGACTTAATTTAAGTTTTGTTTTTCTGGAAGACATGCTTTTTCATGTGTTAGTTTTTTTACAGGGGTGACCAAAATATACATATAACAGGGCGTTCATTAGTAATTACAAAATTCTAAACCCGTGTTATTGGTTTTCCCCTTAAATGGAAAGGATTAACTGGCACTACCAGAAAGTGTACATGTCATTTTAATAAAGTACCATTTTGGTACTTATTGGGCTTTTTGTGCCTTACCTGAAGTCAAAGAAAACATTGACTTTGACTTCATCTGGACCAAGAACAGGCATTTTTCTGGAACGCGTGCTGGCCAGAGTCCATGCAGCGTACTGTACATTTCTGTACAAATTAATATGTAGAGAGAATCCTTACCTTTCAATTGGAGCACTCATTCCAGTTATGGTGATAGATTTGTATTCAGATTGTCAAGGCTGTAGTTTTGGACTAAATTCACTGTTATAGCAAAGCACTGGGGGATAGAATTATGTGCATGCCGTAGTTCTATTAAAGTGAAAATTATGTTTCTCAGCAATCCATCATCTAGTATTCTAGACTGCTTGTCAGCCCTGTTTCAAATATGTCATGTTAATGAAATTCAAATAATTTTGTCTTGAAAAAACACCTTAGTTGTATTACTGTTTTGTCTTAAATTATGCAGAGTAACAGCTGGTGCCATTCTGTTGTTATATTTTGCCTTTTCTGAGGATTTTGTGTGTTGTACCACCCTTGTGTTTATTTTCTATTAAAAAGGCACAATAATTTTTATTTTTACATGGATTTCAAGTTTACATACTGCCTACTGGAAATAACCCTAATGTTGTGTTTAGTAGCTTGCTAAGCTGAAAGTTCAGTAAGAGCACATTCGGCACCACAGCTTCTTTAGTTTACGTATCTTAGAAGAAAATTGTGCTAAGCCACTATGAAGCAGCTTGCTAACATTAGTATCACATTTTTTCAGATAACTTTTTAAAGTTAGAGATTCCTTACTTAGGTTCAATATAAAGTTAGTTTGATCCCAAATATAAAAGCTATTTTGTCTTTGATAATTCTTGTTCTTAAAAAGCTAAACTAAACCTTGATATTTCTTTTAGAAACCCTGTGATTTTTATAAGATGTTTTCACATCTCATCTTCATGTGTCTTTGGTACGTTTATTCCATGTACACAAGATATCTGTTGTGTGCCTGAGCAGATAAATGTGCCTAAGCACACGTGCAACAAAATAAATCTAATTTGGCATGAGGACAGATTGTCTTCCTATTTAACAAAGTGAAGCTTGGAATAAACTTTGGTGCAGAGTTGGATACAGCCCCAGAATCTCAACAGTGTTACTGAAAACAATAATGCACGGAACATGCATGTGTCCGGACACACACTATTCCCAGAAAAAAAATATTTTCTAAATTGCCAGATCATGCAGGGGCTGTGTGTTTTTCCATGGCACATAATCTCACATTGGAGATTGTATTATGTAATATGCAAAAATACTGAAATGGAACACAAATAAATATAAAAGCTCACTTCTGTCCTTATTTGACCGCTACCTTTCTGTATTGCTCAAAAGTGACCCAATCACCAATATTACAGAAACACTTCACCTTCTTTTTTTATTGCTCAGTAAAAGCAGTTTCCATTGTTGGGTGAAATCTAGTTTGTAAAGCTTGAAATTACTCTTAATTTATGATACCATTAACAGTGAATTTTTTCTGTTTACTTTTGATGAAAAGTGGGTGAATAAAGGCAGTATTTTAACGAGATATATGGCTATCCAAAATGTGTTGTGTACCTGATGCCAGTAATATATTGGTTATAGATTTGATAAGCCGAAACTGCAGCATAGACTTTTCAGGGTGGCAGTGACGTTCAATATGTTGCAGAACTGTCTCAGTCACTGCTTTATGCATCCTCCGGGTTTCATGGCATCAAACACGCATGGACTTTAAAATGCAGACTTTTAAGGAACTGCTTGACATAAAAGCTGGAAAATTCAGCCCAGGGTATACTTCCCTTCCACGCATATGGCACCTTTTTCAGATAAGTTACAGAATTCCATTATCCAAATTGTTACACATGTGTGACAGAGGTTGACCTTTAGTCATGTCAATCCTTTTTGTGTAGGCCTCGGGCTCCAGCCTAATGGCTCAAAGCCTGATTTACTCACTGTAATAAGGGCAGGAGGTCGAGCAATTGTCAGCTTGCCTGCTCGTACTCATCTCAGAGCCTGGTTGAAGGCTGTTAACACAAAGCTTTTCAAAGTGAATTTACAACCACCACCACTGACAGAGGCCAATCAGTACACCATAAATGTCAGGTTAGTGAGATTGAGCAGTAAGTAAAGTACTGGCAGCCCACTATTGGCTGAAATCAATTGCTTAAGGTTTAACTGAGAATAGCAATCCATGTATAACTACATCTGCGGAACCGGCTTAAGTATGGAGAGCAAGTTGGAGAGTGGATTAGGTAGAATTACCCACCAGCAACAGCCATGTCACCAAGCCCTGCATTGTTCTTCCATGTGAATGGTGCCTGCACTGATGTGATTCATCGTCATAAAGTTGTTGGACCTGCCTCTTAGTTCTAGAAATAAGATTATTCTTTTTTATGTACAGACAAAAAAAAAAAAACCAAAAACAAAAAAAAGGTAAAATAGTGTGCTGTCTTACCTGGACAAAGAATGCTAGGAAATTTTTTTATGTGTTGGGTCAGTAATATTCTACTATTTTTTAGTCCTTGGTTCCAGAGGATGCTTTTTCATAAGGAAACTGGCTTTTTGCTGTTGGCTTGTAACTGGAAACTATCACAGAATTCACTAATGAGTGATTATGTACCTGATGGTCTGAATATCCATGAGATGTAGTTACCCACAAGACCGAATGTTTTTATCATTTTGTGTAGTGACAGTTTGGACAACAATTCATTTGGCTTTGAAAGCATCAGCATTAAAATGTAGGAATCCATTAAAATGCTGTATGCCAGGATTTATAAATTAGGCAATTTCCTTGATTATTGTAATGATTTACAAAATTGATTGTCCCGGTGTGGTATAAGCAGATTTCAGCAATGATCATTGACAACAGGCACATCCTCTAATATCTATACCCATTGTTCCCTAAAAGAAAAGCCACTCTACTACGAGGTTATTCTCCATCTCAAGGTCAATTATGCATTGAAAAAGTCTACTAATGTAGAAGATCACATGTCTTTAAAGGAGAACCACATCAGCTATTTATAGACTGTAATGATAGCTGGAACACTTATTTTTTCTTCTGTTTGTAATTTGTTTGCTGACAGCTAAGGCATTCACTAGAGTCTGTAGTGCATATTCTCTTTGTGATCCATTATTGAAAGGTAAATAATTTTGGCAAATTGCAGCTGTAAATATTTATTTGATTGAAGATTTAAAAGTCAATAATGTGTTTTATTTGTTACATCTTAAAGTTCTAATTAACCTACAGATATAGTGTATAGTAACTTGATTTGGGTCAATTATTTCTGCAAGACATAATAAAGATGTTATGTCACAAAGCAAACACACTCTAGAAGTTTTCCTATATGAAAACAAATACAATAAAGACACAAAATGCTAACCACCAACCACAAAACCACAGTGCTTTCTACTTGTGTGCAAATAAGCAATATGCATGGTAAAAACCTGTATATGCTATACCTTAAAATGCAGGTGATTACAGGAGATTCTTTTTGCAAACTGTAGATGAGGTCCGGTCATAGCTGACAACAAGCTAATTTGTGTCAGGCGTCATGCAGATCATGAGCTTCCAGGACTAATATGCTGCAGTTGTTAATCAGTGCTTGCTCAGACAAGATAGCCATTGATGTCACTAGGAACTTTGATTTAATGAGGGCTTCAGGCATGACTGAATAACACAGTATCAATTTAATCACAATTCTTAAATCGTTTTTTTCCAAGATAGGCCAACTCTTCTTTCAGAACCACAGAGCCACCTGCATATTGTCTGCCACTGTTTATACAACAACAGTAACATGCAGTTAACATAAAGGTACGCTTGTATAAATGCATTAATTTGACCTAAAGATAATAATTCACTGCAAAGAAAGGGAGGATTGCATTGTCAGTGACTGTGTAGTAGTGTATGGTATTGTATTTAGTTACATAAATATCAACATCAGAAAAAACTTTTTTTGCTATCTAGTAAAAAATCTGTAACTCATAAATGTATTGTTTGTACTACATTGCATATTTATTGCATGGATTTAGGAAGATGTACGTAAACAATTCTCTATTTTAACAGTAATTCAACCTGGTACTTTCTTTGTAGAGACCTAGTTGTGTATAAGCAAGAAATTTAGTGAACCCAGAGCATTTCTAAAGATGTTTTGATTTCACCTGTGGAACTACAAAGTAGAGAAAAGTGATTTTATCACGAGTATGAGAACCTACTGAAATAGGGGCCATATGAAGGCTCTGTTCTTCATGTTCTTCATGTTGTTCACCTGTAATAAAGCCCTGAATCTGGAAATAGAGTAATGGTCGGTACTTGTTAAAGTCCTAACTGGGAAAAAAAAATCCTTCATTAAATGAAGTGCCATGTATAAAGCAAATAAAGTAAGCAAATCTAGGATTTACAATTTTTACCTAGGTTAATCTTCCAGTTGTGTAAAGGTTAGTATTTTTTTAAAAATAGTTTATGTGTACTTTTTGCCTGATGCCATGTCAGCATTCACTGTGGAAAGCAGGGTGTTAGTTTTTATCAGTCTGTCAAAAGAACTTTTATAGCAGTACAGATTGGTGACTGATACTATTTTTAGACCACTGTTTTTCAGAAAGAGCTTACCATTGAATTAAAAAAGTGTTCTATTTTCTATATTCTATTACTATTTTAAGCTGGCTTGAATTCTGTCCCCATTTCCATTGTTCCAGTAAAAGAAGATGAAAGAGATGCACTATTATTAGAGAAACATGAGAAGGACTCAGATATGTTTATTTTAGTGGTCGCTAATAAAGCACATCTTCATTTCCAATTGGAGATGTGAAGTTTTGCTGAGCTACAGATAATTCCTTGGGTGTGTCTTAATTAATTTTATTGTGACCAGAAATATTTCAGTGACGGCTGTGGTAGCAAAGTGACATTAGTCCACCTCCAAAAAAATGAGTTGTCTTGCAGAGCAAACATACTGAGAAGGATTTGACATTTGATGGAAAAAACCGCCAACTTTTAAAATAATTCTATTCTCATCTACAATGTAGGGCCATTCTCCATTTCAGAGCAGGAAAATGGGTGTACAGATTGGCTAAGTGCCTTTAGATGGCATGCACTTGGGAAGTTCAGGAAGAAACACTAACACTTCATCAAAATAAATATGTTTCTTTTTAATTGATGAAAAAATATCATCAGAATACTTAAGCAAAATGGATAGATTCCAAAAAAAAAAGCTTTATTTTTAACAAGTTGGTTTTTTCACGCAGAAAAGTGGAGATTGCAGGTTAGTTTTTGACCAGCTCTAGCAGAAATGCACAAAAGTTACATAGACTTACAAGTTTCACTTAAAGCTGCTGTAACCCTTTGGGGCAGTTGGCAAAGTGTACCAAGCTAAGACCTCAGCTGTGCTTTCAGCAGTGTTCTCTTTCCCATGGTCCCAAACCTGAAAATTGCTAAGTACCATACTCCATCTCTGGCATTTTGCTGGTGAGAAATGCTTCCTGAGAAATCTGAGGTCTTGTTTCTGTGTTGGGACTTTCAGCAAGTTTAAAACTTTCAGCAAGTTTAAAAGTCAGTTAAGGAGTTTAGGAAGCTCAATTTATGGTGCAATTTTATCACAAAGGTAACCAAAGTGAAGATGAACATTGGCATTTCCTTAGACTACACACTAATCATGAAGATATTTAGGGAAAAAATGGGTACCATATTGATGTTCAAATCTTTGCATCAGTGTTGCCTCATCTGAATTTTATTCTCTTTTCTTTTCTGATCAAACCAGGATTCCATTCAAGTTACTCAGAATAAGAGGCAGTTTTTTAGGAATATTAACTTGCTTGCTTATTTGTCCAGAATGGTACCTATTGTGTCCCCAGTCTAGAGACTTGTGGATTACCAACAGTGAGAGCTCTCCAGCAGAAACTATGTGGCCTGGGCTCAGGGGTGTCTCTAGACCACCATACGGTGGAACATACTTCAGAGTAGGCTATATATCTGAGCCTGGGTGGGCTCAGACAGTAACACTGGCTGAGTAGCTATTTGACCTTGGAGTCTGCCATTCCCAACAAAAGATGGCTGAGGGTCAGGCTGAGGTCTGCAGCCTCCCTTTCCTCCAAAGGCTACATTTGTCTGTCTCTTTTCTTAACCTTTGTGGGGTTTTGTTTATTTAATAAAATGTTAATTTTTATGCCCTAATTACCCAATAGTGACATGTCCCAGAGGCAATAGTGTTGCAGAAGTTTTACTTCATTGTTTAAAATAGATTTTTTCCTTTACTTTTGAAGGGCTAATTTGTGTACAATTTCATTGTTTGCTGCCAAGGCAGATCAGATGGCTTCTTTTATAAAGATATAGCAACTGTCATGTTGGATCACTTTAAGGACTTTGCAGGGCCTTAATCTGCTTAATCCTTCATTCTGGGTTTATATTTCTTCCACATTATTACTTATGTCTTCGGAGATCTCACATGTCCACATACTATACTTTATATGCTTTATTCCCACTCTACGGCCTGCATGTCATAGTGGCTGTATTTATGATCAGAAATAGCCAGTGATGGTTCTCAGGATGCTATCAATCACAATTTGAAATAACAATGATAGGCACTGAAGAAGTTTGCACAAGGCCTCTCCCCTCTTTGAAGCTGAGCAGCATGCTGCCCCTGTACCACACCCAGCCACTGGTTGGTGGTATTTCAGGAAAAACACTCCTTTCTCTGTCATATTTGACTTTCAGATCATCTGTTTTAAGGGATGAAAGACATCAAGAATTTAAACTTGCTGCTGCATCCACAGAGAAAATAGCTGGCTACAGTGATAGTTAAACCAAGGCAATTCCATGTCTTGTGGCAATAATTTATGATTAGAGCCAATCTAGTGAAGGTACAGACCACCATGGTAGGTTTTTTTTACCTTTTCTTACTTTTGTTTTATTATTTTTGACTTTTTAATTAAATTCTTATTTTTTACTGTTAAAAAAAAATGCTTTTTGTGATTTCTGAAAAGATGTGCATTTGTCTCAGTGCTTTCTACAAAAAGGGTAAACATTCTGGCATTTCCCCTGTGCGTGGAAGATGATTTAATTTATTTGAAGAATAAGCAGTAAGTTTGCTGTTGATAGCAAACATTTCTAGTTCTAGCTGTTACCCCACATTAACTGTGGAAAAAATTTTTCTCTTTCACAGGCAAAGCTGGACAGGGCATACATTAATATTTTGACAGTTGATTTGATTGCTTTATTTAAATAATGTGACAGTCGGTCACTGCAACTTGATATTATCTTACTTGGTAAATCTCTAAAATAAACAATGTTGAGAAATTTCTATGTAACAAAGACCTTGTAGGGCAGCATTGAAGGATCAGATTGCCAAAGAGTGGAAGTTAGACTGAATTTCTCCCTCCTTCATACTCTTGGAAGGTCTCACAAAAAAAAAATCAGAGCTAGGTATCTTCCACTTTTCCTCAGCAAAACCATGTATCTATGGAGGTTGAAAAGCGAACCTTTAGATCATAGGGAAAATTGGGGTAACAGACAGGTGCAGGCTGCTAAAACAATTTGTTTGAAGAAGATGGAGAAGAGGAGAGCAAGGCAATGAAGTGCCAGTGAGTTTGGAGAAAAAGCCAGGGCTGTCTCAGACTATGACTCCTGCAGAAGATTACTGCCATTCTTTCTCTTTGTTCTCAAAGATTACAGGTAATTCTACCACTCTCTCACAAACCAGGACAGACTGGTCTCATGATCATTACAGTGCTGATCTATCTATTCAGTTTTTGAGCTGGCGCTATCTGATGATGAGCTGTGGATATCCCACAGAAAGTCACAGGCAAAACATTAAGAAATTATAGCATTCAGAATTAATAATTTTCTCCCTCGTGTTTTCATGGTTTTCTGCTCTGGATTTTTCTGACTCTCTTTTTGATTAATTTAAATATTTTATCTATTTTAAGGTTTCAAAACCTTGCAAGTACCACAAAAAGTAGCTCTGTGAATATTCTTGAGCATGCAAAGCTTTTCTCAGAGATCTTTTAGTGTGTCCTTAGCATTGCACTGGGAAATACAATAACACACCAAGGGTGGACCATGGGCAGGCACAACTGGGCCCAAGCTTTCTGTGTCTGTGGTCTAAGCTGACCAGACAGAAGCTTGCCTTGGACTGGAATCCATGTGGGAGTGTGTCTGCCAGCACAGTGCCATGCCCAAGGGAACAAGTCCTAGCAACGTTAATTGTCTCATGGGCTGAAACCAGGTCATGCCCAGGCAGTGTTTATTATGATTAGAATGGGCTGGATCTCTGTGCCTTCTGACATGGCTTTGTCCTCTGGCTGCTGGGGAAAATTTTTGTCACTCTTTGACCAATACCTTACTAGATTTTCTGAAAAATTAAAGATAAGGTATGCTTCCACTTTAGCTGCAGGTGGTTTATCCTAGTGGTAATACACACAGGGCTTCTTAGTGGCTCCAAGTCAACCATGAGCAAATGATGCAACTGCAACTACCAGAGAAGGTCTTGTATTCTGTATTTTGTATATCTATCTGTCTTGTATTCTGTATTCTTGTATTTTGCACATAATAATGTTTTGAAAAGTCCTAGTAAACTTCACTATTTAAACAACAAAAAACCAAGCAAACCCAAAACAATTGCTGTGCCTAATTACAATCACTTGGGTAACGATATTCTTCTCTTGTGTGCATGACAGCTATAAATAGTACAAATGGAGGCATGGGTGCTGTAAGCTCATACCAAAGTGTCACTGCGCAATTCTGAGCTTTCATTTATTCCCTTCAGCTTTGTTGGGAGCTGGTGGTGTTGAGGAGCTTACAGAAAGCATGGAGTGTCTTCCAAGGTTAGGACTCCTGGACTTTGTCCCAGTGTCAGACTGCAGGAATTTTTAGGTATTTTAATTCTGTGTTTCATGATAATTGTATTTGCTAGTGAATAAAAAGACTCCAACATTAATCCCCATTCCAGCAAAAGAAAAGTGGTAGGAGTTTCAAAGAGGGCAAATATTTTAAATTCATACATCTGTCTCTTAAACTTTCCACCCTGGAGGAGTCTGTTGGAAAGGCACCGGGGGACAAGGAGAGAGACCTTGGCTTTGTGCATGAGTACAAGAATTCGTGTTTCAGTTGCCCATGAGCATTATGGCATTTAGCTCTCAAGCAGAAGCGTTATGGTAGCTACAAATTGTATAAAATGAATAGTATAATGTGACTGAAATATCTTTGAAGAATTACCTTGCGCCTAGAGACCACAGCCGGAGAACTGTGGGAAAAGAGAAGAGGGTACAAGGTGGCTGTGAAGGTGATCAGCTTCTGGAAAAAAAGCCTTTGAATGGAGTTTGTAATGGAGCTTATTATGTTGTTTTCATTATAGAAGAGGTTAGGGTTGATTTGAATTCTTTGTATGGATCCTTACATATGGAAAAAACCACCCAAACCTGGTAGATGGGCTTTTCTAGTCAATGGATGAGATAGGATAGACAAAGTACCACGGCTGAAGTTAGACAAAATGCATCTCAAAAGAAGAAGGTAATTACATTTTGCAGTAGTTAAACATAAGCATATCTTACTAAAAGAGGCAGGTGCCTAACTTTGGCTGTTTGAAAGGTCGTTAGATGAGTCAAGTTCTGCGCCCTTGCATTGGACAATCTGAGCCTTTGCCTTCGTGGTCTGTGAACCTCCAAACCCTTTGGTTTACCTCCTGTGCAGTACATGAGGAGTGTAAGACTCCCTGCATCTTCCTTGTAGCAATGTGCATAAGGGTCTCTGATTCAGTGGGACTCTTACTGGGAATTTCTTGCCTCAGCTGTCCATGTAGATTCTGCTTTCTCTTTGCCTTTTTGTGGGGCCAGAGAATGGCCACAGGGCTTGGGCCAGGGACAGTGGTTTGAGGGGTTAGCCTTTCATTTCACAACTAACAGATTTGTGCCCTGGGGTGATTGCCACTGACCTTGCAGGTTTGTCATGATCTCTGCAGCTTCAGATGTGGCTGTCCAGGCTTGCTGGTTCATCTGTGCGTTTCTTGCCTCAGCAATTCCCTGCCGTTATGGGGGCATCAGGTACTCATGGAACACTGATCTTCTCCCTTTTTTCTGTGTCTTTTCCTGGATAGAAACTAATGTCCTATGGAGTATAATCTGGAGCAGATGATCAAACAGTCTTTTCTGGCTTTAAAATCCATGAAGCTATGAAGGCAACCAAGAAAAGTTACTGTGTCAGTGTAAACCTTATCGAAACTGAGCTCTGCTCATTCTCCCAAGTAAGAGTTTCTGTGCTTATAAATTCCTCTCAGCCTCCTTTTCTGACAGAGTGCAGCACATCAGAGGAATTGTCTGATAAAGATGGGGAGAGAAGAGAGGGATTATTATAAAAGCCAGCCATGTGGCTTCTGCCCAGAAGTCTGTGTATTTCCCTTATACATGAAGTGGCATATACAGACTACAGCTTAACCCAGAGGTCCAGAGAAATAATAATATGGAAGAAAAAGCAACAGTAGCTCTGAATTTTCTTGCAATAATCCTATTGCAACAACACTGAATGGACATGCGACCGTACACCACAACCCCCACAGCTGTCACTTTGGCAAACCTTTTGATGAATTGGATCTTGATGTTTACAGAATCTATTAAAATACAGCCCATCATGTGTTTGTTTATATGTTGACAAGATGATGTACACCCTGTGGGTCAAGGGTGATGTGAACTGTTTTGGTGTTCTTGTCAAAGCAGCTAAAAAAAGAGCATTTAAATAATTTTTGTAGAATAATTGTCTAAGAATGTAGGAGCAACATGCAGAATTCTTGCTTTGAAAAAAAATCTCTACTGATCTGACATAAAAATCTGAGCTTGTTATCAATCAAAAAGACTTTCCTACTTCTTCTCTAATATGTTAGAAAATTGGCAGCTCAGATAGAAAAACAAATAGCAAAATTAAACAGAAAGGAATTGATTTAACCACTTGGGTGGTTTATCCAGTACCATATAAAATTTTTCACTTGGGCTTGTCACTTATTAAATACACTTTTTTAACAAATGACGCTACCCAGCACATACAAAATCTTGCCCTGTTTTGCTATAAATATTCTAAGTCAGAATTAGCTTTATGACGGTATCAGACATGTTTCTTTGAACATCATTCAAAGAAATAATGTGTTTGGGTTTTCTTTACAGTTATGAAGAAAAAAACACTGTCTGAAATTAAATAATGTCAATCTAGTTGTCCTCATAGATATGCTTTGTAAATCTAAATGTGGCTGTTTCAAGGGTATTACCTGGATAAAACTGGACCCCAAACACATATGCTGAATGGTTCCAGGGCATGCTCCCAACTTCATGGTGTTGTTATTAAATTATATTCTCATTAAGTGGGCTAAGAACTAAGACAACTTATTGTAGAAGAATCTGATACCATCTCACATTTTTATTGCTTGTTTTTTTCAGCACCACTTTTTTTTTCAGAATCATGTGCCTCAGAAATAATTCCTGTCCCAATATAAAGCTATCACATTTCTCTGCCGTAAAAGAAATAATGGAAAAGAGCAGATAAAGAAGACGAGTTTCATGAGAACAAATCCATACATTTTCCTTTGATTTTTTATGTGCATGTTGTTAAATTATTGAGGAATCTGATTGTTTCACTGTTTCAGAAAGTAATGTCTGTATTTGGAACATAGTGTGGAGCTGGGATGAAAAGCCTAAGAGATAAGAAGGGTGTGTGAAGGTGAAAAATAATGAACGGGTGGCTAAAGGGGGAGAAGGGAAGAACTGGATCTAGGCAGGGTGAGAAAGGAGGGATCAGGAGTGTTGTGGATGAGAGACACAAGGTGACTGCTGGACATGAGCTGTCCTGAGATGTTGTGCTGAAGAAATGATAGTGTTGGCCCTTGTGTCCGCCTGGAGAAGGGGGACCTGACAACAGCTCATGTTACCTTCAGATTTTCTCTTCCTGAACAGAATGGCCATGCTGGTTTGGCTCTGGTGAAAGTTTATTCCTGGGCCCTGGGGTCCCTTGGAATGCTGCCCCTTGGATGCAGATCTGGAGAAGGACGCAGAGCAGCCTGTCCTTTTATTCATATTACACAAACAAGGTTCAGGGCTTTTGTGAGCTGAAATACTGCTAGCTTTTTTTTTCTTCTTCTTCTTTTATTATATATTTCTAAGACTGTTCTGACAAAGAATTGCTTATAACTTTGTTTTGAAATGAAAGCCAAGAGCCCCCTTCACATATCTGGGAACTTCTTTCTTCCTCTTTTCTTAACCTTGCTCCAAAAGCATTACTTTAAATATTTTTATCTATTTTTTTTTTCTTTTTGACTTTTGTGTTGGGTCTGCCAACAATGAACTAGTTAGAACTAGTTGTGAGATTGCACTCTACAGGCGCTTGCCCAGACGGAGCTGAACTGATACCACCAAAAGCAAGGGCACGCTCATCAGATGCTAGTGCCCATTGGTCAAAAAGTTTATATCTACCCTCTACAATGAGGTGTTGGGCTGAGTTATTTCTGAATGACCTATTGCATCTGCATGGCACAATATATCTGAGTTTTCAGTATTGTTAGCCTGGATGCAGCGTGCCCAAGCGTGACACATTACGCTGTTTTGCACAATGTTGGCAAGGTTTGGGATTCTGGTCCCGAAGCCACCCAAGTCAGTGATCCAAGCTCTGAGCAGAGCTCAGTGATTAGGCTGAATACAAGATGTTAGTGTCCAAAGAAGAAAAAAAGAAATGTCCCAATTTGCCTGATGTGCTGAGCCATTTATTATGATGGTCTCTAATTAGATGCCACAGATCTTTCAGGTGCATGGTATCTGCAAACCTCAAATAAGAAAATCTGAAACTGGATGACTTTTTTTTAAACTTGATTTTAAGTGTTAAGCTCACAGCAGAAACAGAAAAATTCATTATCAAACCAATGACAAAACTTATGCTTAATTTTCTGGAAGTTTACATTAAGTTTTGATGTGTAACATTTGCAGCACTTAAACAGTACAGTATATAGCAAAAGAAGGAGGTGAATGTGATTTGAAACTGAAGGTATATGCAGAAAAATCCCATTCTCTTAAAATTTATTTTGTTTTATTCTGGTTTATTATATTTTATCTTTATTTATAAATAGCAAATAAAGGTTACAGTGTAGTTTATACCCCTGTAAACTGGTATATGAATTACAGACAATTGTCACACTTCCATTACATTTTCCAGATTTTTTCAAGTTTGTCAGACCGAATGCTCTTTGGACAATAATTCTGACAGTTTAATTAATTACAATGGAAATATAACAAAATGCTCATGCCTTTAACTGTATTCTTTGGCAAGCATTGCACTTTATGAAGAACTTCATAACTCTAAGAAGGAAAAAATCCAATATATTAAGATTTTTCATTTTTATTAATGTCTTTGTTATGTGCTTTCTTATGTGGGAAACAGACTTTCAGGCAAGAAGAATGAAAACAAGAATGAACCAAAGAAACATCTCATTCAGGGTATTTAACGGGCTCTCATGAGCCTTATGAACAGATTAGCTCCCATTTGGTGAGTATACTTAGAAATAGGGAGGTATGGTACAGGGTTTAGTCACTGGTTATACATACATAATCCTCAGTCTTAGGGTCAGCTGTTAAAAAAGCAAAGAAAACATCCAAGTTGCCTACTTGTAACTGTGGTTGCTTCCACCAGAGGCTACTAAGCTTTTGTCCATGGCTCCCCGGTGGTCTGCAGGACCTTGCAAAATGTTCTGCAGATTACATGGAGGACTGAGTTCAAAGGAGTCTCACTAGGTGGTATAATCATGAGCTGTATTTCAGCACCATCATGACAGATGCTTTCCCTGACACAAGACAGGACTTGCACCATGCCTGGCATTGGCATTCCACTAGGATTTCCACATAGGCAGTTAAGGATGTCTGTGTGCTCATCAGACACTTGTTTGCAATGATCATATTTGTGTATGCAGGCACTCAGTTTGCCCATAAAATCTTGTCATAGCTGAATGCCAAGTGTCGATGTAGAGTATGGGCACAGCTCACTTCAACAGGGTAAAAACTGGCCTTCCTTGTAGCTGGTTGCACTGACGGGATAATAAGATTATGGCAAGTGTCACTAGATGACACTGTTACATAGTTTCACACAATCTTTTTTCTCACTGCCTGTGTTCAGTCTTTGAAGATATGATGTACTGTCTCTGTGTTTCAGTTCCTGTTACTTTATACTGCTGCAAGCACCAGGATGATTTTCTGTCCGATTAAATCTTTCTGACCAGACTTTGCTGGAGGGCAGAGATGGTCCTTCATTTTGGACAAGACTGAATATAATTTGCCTCCCAAAGACCCAGTTTTGACAGCAATGATTTCTTCTCTGTTAAGAAAGAGATCTGCAAAGACCTCTGCCTTTGGAGAACTCAGAAGATATTCCAGTCCACCACGGGACAAGGCTGTGGTGGCACAGGGCCTGCTGGGTGATCCAGTGTGGTGCCTTTGGAGACAGCAGGTCAGCAAGGGGAGCCACAGCTGCACCTGGAAGCCCACCTACCCTCCCAGTTCAACCTGGTTCTGCCATGGAGTGATGGACTGTTTGGAGCCACTGTGACCTTTTATGTGGAAATTATGCTTTCCCTTGGCCCTTCTCCCAGTGGAGGGATAAGAGCCTCTGGTCTTAAGTAAGGCCTTTTTTCTCCTCCATCTAAGGTTGAAATAGTTAGCCTCACCAGGGTCCATTATTTTATGTTGTCATTTGCAACATCAAGATTTTGCTGCAGTGCAAGCAGCGGTATGCAACTATTGTCAGGTTCCAGACATACTCATATTTTTGCCACTTGCATATTATCTCAAGGCTTCCAGAGCATGACTCGAGGCATCCCAGCCAGTCAAGTCCTGAAATTAAAGTTGAGTGGAAGTGGCATGCTTTTAGGTTGTGTTTTTTTTTTACTGTTAAGCATGTGTCTGAAAAGCTTTCCCCACACAGTAGTTTTGTGAGCAGTATGACAAAAAGTGATTTTTTTTTTTTTTGCTTTTGAGCTGCCCTGCTGGAATCATTTACTGGGAAGGAAAGGTCATTTTAGGGAAGCATCTTTCAGCAACATTACAACCACAGTTCTCCTAAAAGCTGCTGTTGCTGCTGTTCACTGTACCAAAAAAAAAAAAAAAAGTAACAAGAGAAAAAGAGAAAAACCAGGAAGTGTATTTTGGAAAGAAAGCTGAAAGGAACAAAAAAAAAAAAAAAAGGAAACATGGACAATATTCCTTACACTGTTTCTTCTGATTGGCTGAGAGCATGCTTTCATAGTCCAGTCATAATGGAGGCTAAAAATTTTTAAGAATGATATAATGCTATGCATTTACTTATAAATATATTTATATTAAAAGGCTGTTGTTTTGCTAGTCAAAAATGCACTACAATAGTCACGCTCAAATGTTAAGGTGATAAAAATTGTTTATACAATTTTTTTTTTCCTGAAGAGCATGAGAAACCAACCAATGGAAAAGCAGTACAAAAACGGCTCACTGTTTTGAGCACTAATCTCAGTGAACTCGATTTCACTCAGTGAAACCCAGGGTGTGGCAATTTAGAGCAGATTGTATTTACACTCTCAGTCACTAACATTCGATATCAGTAAGTTAAGTACCTGGTCTAAGTCAGTTAACCTTGCTTATAATGTATTGCCCTCTGATGGTGCCTGCTTCTCTCCTTTGTCTTTACAAGGACATTGGTTAATAGGGTTAGGTTATATACTTAACCTTAGTTGGTTAATATTATGTGAAATGAATCTTAACTTCAAGTCAGTAACAAACTTCATTTTATACTGGATGTGAACAAAGGAAAAAATCAATAGTGCCCCAATTTTTATTATCAGTTTCCTCTATTGTAAATTCACTAAAGGCATGTTACCTTGCAGCCAAAGATGTGTTTACACCTCTGGGCAGATACAAGCCAACTAGCTTTAATCGAGGTAATTATTTCAGCCTTATAAAAATGTAACTCCAGCAATACTGAGCTTACCATGGGATGCAAAACTCAAAGTAAAGCATGGTAAATAGCCTTAAGTACATTGCCCTGCTGTCGTGACCCAGATAGCTAATTTACACCTAGAGAACAGATTTGTCTCCATCAGTCCCAGGCGCTTTGATTGCAGTGTAGACATGCTCTAAATCGGTAAGATTTTAAATCTGCAGTTATACTTAATAGATAGGAAAGCACAACTGGACTGGTATCTTTTCCTATGCAATGCATCTGATACGTATACTAAAGCAAAACCTGCTTAATTTAAGCATTCTATGCTTTGCAAATGCAAAGCCACCAATATTTTTCTTGGATAACATTTGTTCCTGATTTTAGCCATCAGAAGGTCAGAAGTTCAAAATGACATGATGGAGTTTATCTGTTTGTTTGGAAAAATGATCTGGTTATTGCCATAGCAAGCTATATTAAATTGTTTCGGTTGTATGATATAGGATTTTTATATTAATGCCATATTTTAAGTGTATTTGTAAAAAAGTTGAGCTTTGACTATTATAGTGCAGTTCTGTGCAGTTTTATAATTGAGGCATTTACAAATTCATAGTTAAAATTGTTTTGGCAGGGACAAAACATAGATGCATTTTAAAAGAAAAACTTTTGGATAATTACATCATGATGGATCTTTTAAATCCTGTTTATTTCTGCTCTCAAAGATATTAAATCAATACAAATCTCAAGACTGACTGTGTACAATATGTGAATGATGTATGTGGTGAGGTTTGGATTTTTTTCTCATTTATGTGCACATTATACGTAGACGTGCCATTAAAGTTGACAGCATTTAAGCTAAGTTGCAACGTTAATGGCATGGTTTACCTCAGGTGTAAAATGGGAATTACAATACATATCTTTTGTAATATTACAGATGAAAAGTGCTACAATAATTTCTTATAAGTGGCGAAAGGTCTTCCTGCGCTTTCTCTCCCATCACGACAATCATTTAAATATCTGCCCAGTACATGCTTGCTGCTGGTTCTTATGGTACTGAATTTTAGAGGACTTACACCGTAATTAAGAGACTGAAGCACAGACACGGTCTGTGCCGTGGAGCATGATGCCTTTTGACACTATTTGTGGTCCTTGCATGGAATTGTGTGTGTTAAGAGTTGCTCATGTCAGTATGATTTTGAGTCTGACCCAGGTCCTATTTACAACGTTAAGAACTTCATTAGAAGCAAGGGGCTTTTTTTAGTGTTCGTTGATTTTGAACACTGTTAGAGAAATCACATTTTAGATTGAGAAAATATGACACAAAAAATTACATTTAAGTGTGATGACTTTGAAATGTATCTACAATTGAACTATGTTATTGCTAATGATTTACCTGTAGTGACTGGAATTGATTATTTCATAGTCATAACAATAGTACTAGGAAGACAGTAATCCCTCCTTCATTTTCACTAAATTTGATGTAATAGGTATATAAGTTCAGTTTCCTGAAATGTGGAAAAAGTAGCAAAAAAGTTAATGACAACAGGAAATGTCATTTTCTTCTTTCAGGACTGCTAGACATTCTGTATAATACAGGATATCCTGTATATATAGTGAAGTCAAATATGAAAAGCATATAGGGTACACTCTTTTCTGTATTGTCATGGCAACTGATGCTTTTCCAAACATGCTGCAGCTTAAATTTCCAGCGATTCAGGAAAAGAGCAACTGCGTCTGGGCCTATTGCCTGTACAATTGGTCCAACACGTGACATTTGTTAAGCACGTACAAACTGTGCACCATGACTTTTTTGGCCAGCACTGTTCCAGATTTCACCTTCTTGCTACTTCACATTTCATGATGTGACTTCTGAAAGTAGTTACACGCTTTTCGGATGCTGTCGAGAAGATTATCGAAGATGCAGATGGGTATTAATAGGGATCAGTAAAGGTCACTGACCCAATCTATATCTCACTGTCAAGCAAAAGTTACTGGGTTTTTGTGAGCATTTATTGTCACCACGATGCCTCTTTTCTACATGCATATCACAAGGCCATATATCCCAGGATGCCATTCCTCCTGCATCTGCAGTGAGAGACCCCACCTTACATTTTGCTTTTCTATGTGCTGAACTTCCAGTGATATCAGTGGCAGTGCGAAGTACATAAAAACAGAAAAATATTTAGATATCACTGTTAAACACTGGAATCAGTGTAGAAGTGGACATTATTACAACAGTGAAAGTTCTGGGGACAAAGGACACACATCCATACTAAAAACAGGCTTCATTAGTCCTGCTCACTGAGCAACTGGCCTTTAAATTATGGAATGCTCCTGAATGTACCTCATTATTAAGCCTCTGGTAAGTGTCTTTTCCTCTCAGTCAGTTTGTTTATTCATCCTTGATTCCAAGGATTTGCTCAATTTTCTAGTAAGTATAATATATTTCCTATCCAGATGCCACATGGGATTACTAGACAATTTACTTATCTGGACAAAATAAATGTCTTTCCTTTGAAGCCTGGAGTAACTCACATCCTTCTCTGCTCTCTACTGGAGAACGAAGTCTTTGACAAAAAGAAGCAAAATCTTCCACAGTGACATACTATCATATTCTGTTGGTTGATCCTTGGTATTTTTTGACAGAATGAGTCAGCAGAGGCTAGAATCATAGTGCATTAACCTCTCCTGTCTCACTCTTCCTATACTCCCAGTTTCTTGGAGAGTTTTTAGACAAATTTGAACAGGCTAAGATGACAGTCCTGGGATTGCAGCAGCTGTTTGGGCTGTCTCAGTACAGTGTGTTATCTAAAGTTGGCCGTGATTCTGTAATAGCAGTGACTCCCTAATGCTACAGTACTTTTTCATCTTCTCCTCTCACCTTTTACTTTGATTTTTGGCTGAAAACATTAGCCTCTTTAGTTTACTGTTGTTAGGTGGAGTGAGTTCAAGATACTAAGCAACTAAGGGGTTTGAGTTTAGGAATGTTTTCAAAATAACTATAAAATATGAAATTTATGTTATCCACAATATGTTGGAGGTCAGTTCGCCCTCAAAACATAATGTCTGACAATTGTGCTTTCTTAGTGTGGGTTAGAAAAAGAATATAGTAGACTTAGGAAAACATCATAATTTAAGAAGTGACACATTTCAACAAAGACATAAAACTGTAGGCATTACAGAAAAGAAGCAAACCTTAGGAAACCATTACTTCATTAGGACAAATATTTTATGTCTTTTAAAAGACTCCTTATTAAAAAGGGTGAGTTCTAGGACATTCATGTTTGCATGAAATCATAAATCTGCCATTTGAGAACAAGAAGTGCTTCTTTCTATGGATAAATTGATTTTTATTACAGCTTCATCAAATTCTTCAAAAATAGTTAATCTGCGTGTATGGCTAAGAGTCAGCACACAGTTATTTTTAATATTCTCTCATCTTACAAGTATAGCGGTCAAGCCAGTTCGGAAAGTCAGCACTGTACAGTAAGTGTGCAGTCTGCGAGGCATGAAAAAGAAGCTGAACAAGGGCTCATTTCCTTGCAACTAGCAGGAACATGTTCCTCTTGAGGAACCACTTACATGAAATATACAAATGTAGTCTTTTATTTCCCACATTGCTTAGCTTCTCCCGCCTTTTCTTTAGTATGCCCTCCATTTCCCTTTGTCCTCAAATGTATGGGCTAATACATGCATATGACTTAAAGTTACCTACCTCCCCAATGGACTGGAAGCCAGGGAACAGTAGCTGGTCAAGAAAGGGATTAGATTTTAAGTTGTCTGCATGTAGATTCAGGGTTCTTTTTCTCCATGAATGGGAGGGAACTGGTAGAGGTCTGCACCCCACTGGGAAACCCAAGGCTTTTCTCTTCGGGCAGAGGGAAAGTGGGGCAGTTCCTGCTTAGCTTAGGAAAGCTGTGCATTCCCTATTAATCTTTTTGTATTTAAGCAGAAAATTTCTGTGATTATGCATAAAGCAGAAAGAGACAGGAAAGGAGTGGGAAAGGTTACACTTTCATCATGTTTTCTGCGTCTCCCAATTCATTTAGCCTTATCTGTGCCTGTTAGATTGCAAGCTCTTAGGTGCCATGACTGTTTTTATGTATGCCTTTAATAGCCTATCACTGGTGTGCAACAGATAACTAGTTACAAATTGTTGGGGTTTTCCAAGGAAATCTATTATTTTTTCAGGGAATGCTGTGAAACTAAAACTGTTTGTGTAAAATGTCAGTTTCAGGGAAACTTCTGCTGAATAAAACTTTGGGGAAAATGGTTCAAAATAATCTAAACATGTTGTTCTTATATTTTCTAAACAGAAAGTTCATTTCTCAGTTCAGAACTCCTTTCAGTTTTAAAGCTCAGTAAGCTTATAATGAAGCATTTTATTATAGTTTATAGATTCCTGAAATAATCCAAATGACTTTTTTTTTTTTAAAATCTTGCTCCAAAACATCTTCTTCTTGTTACTGCTTTTCAAACTGTGTGAGATTTTGGCTATATTCTGTAAAATAATTTTGCATGCAGGTCTGCTAAATAGTGATTAATTTCCCCCTTTTTGTTAAACTTTGAGGATAGTGGGAAAATAATCAAAATAAGAACTGGTTTATTTTGCTTCGGTTTTAGAACTTAGACTTGGGGAAAAATGAAACTAATTTTGGATGAATCATTTTCCTGTTAAAATTTTTGACATAGTTTATAATCACTGGTTCTAGTTAATTCATCTGCATTGAGTTCCTTTGTAAAAAAGTCAACATTTAAGGTGAGTACACTTGTCAAACTACTCTCTTATTTCTGTAATATACCTGCTGTGTCTTTGTTAGTCTATGTAAGCCGTCTAAATATTTTCACTTAAAACTATTTTGGACCCAAAAAATGCCTTTTCACCAAAAATTGTTTTGGCACAGAGAGCAGAGTTGAGAAAGGCTGGAAGGATAATGGAATAGAGAAAGATGAACACACACCTATGCAGTCAGTCCTTGGTTTTCACTCTAGTGAGGCATTCTTGGGTGGTTTTCTGCTGCCTTGATAGAATGAGCGATGGAAAAAAGGAGAATAATGAGACAATGGCTGTTGGGAGAGTAGAGGGAAGTAAAGAGAATTTTGAATAACACTGGTTGGATATAGAAGAGAAAGTTGGAACTAATGGTAAGAAATATGTTTCTTAATCTAATTAGAAATAAGGACAGAGAAGAACCGTAATGGCATAAATTATGTTCTTGCAACAAGGTGTTATGCAGCCATGGAGCAGCATAACACATAGATCCAAATGTAACCATTTATAGAGCATATATCTGTGTTGTATGTAATTTTAAGAGTGGCAGTGTTTGATTCATTCCAGGAACAAGGAAATATGCCTTCTGTTGAATTGCCAACACTGTTTCTGTCAGCATCTCCGTGTTGCTTGGACATCTCTAGTCCCAGTACTGTCTTTGTTAGATACCAGATAGTTTCTGAGAACTGACTGAAGCCCTGCAGAATGTAGCCTGGCTCCATGCTAGCCTCTTGGAGAGAGGCTAATTTATATTTATTTGTGACTCTCTATTGTTCTACAATTTAAAAAACTGAGTTCACGAGTTATATGTGATGCAAATGGAGAGCAGGCTACAGCTTTACTGCTTATTTCTAGATCAAACCTTTCTGGACTATTCTTTTTCTTGGTTTGACTGTAGAGTGTAGATACCTAAAGGGGAAATGCTTGATTTTTATTATCATCCATGTAACTTTCCAAAGTAAGTGCTTCCATTGAGGCTCTCAGTCAGGTTTTAATTTTCACAGTGTGACGAGTACATGAGCAGTTACTCAGATTTGCTGGTCATAGTCTGAGATTAATTACAAAACATAGGTTTGCAACAGTGAACGTGCCAAAACCTATCAAACATTGATCCTTTTCCATGTCAGCAAATATGGAAATAAAAAGGATGAAGGAAAGCTTTAGATGAAGAGCAGTTGGAACCTATTGTGTTTCATCCACCTCAATAGATAGGCAAAACATTGTAATGCTGAGTCCACCCTTTATTTAGAGTATACACAATTCGTGACAGTGGTTTTTATAACTCTAAAAATTACACTTAATAAATATGAGAAGATACAGGTTTTCTTGATTACTTAAACCTAAATGTTTATTCAAGCTTTCATGAGAAGTTTGTCTTAATTTAAACAGAGCTAGGGCTGCTGAACGGATGCCATTTTTTTGATGTGGACTCAATACACATGAAACAAGTTTTAATAACATCCACACTCATTTAACTGGTAGATGTATTCTACAGAGATTTTGCTTTAGCATGGTTTGCCTACTGCAATCAGAATGAAACTGAAGTCGACTTTTTGTAGGTAGATTGTATTTAAAGGTTTCATCCTTCATTTCATGTAATAAAATGATTGCTGGCTTTAATTAAAAAAATCAGAAGAAACATGTGTAAATATTGGTGCTGTAGTTCAGAGCAATGAAGTATTACTTGTATTTTCCCTTTTGGTGTTGATGTTATGTAGAAGTTGGAGACACTAACACATTGTGGATATTGCTGCTGAGAAGGAGAAGGGAAAAAGATAGGCTTGAAACACAGCCTGTGAGATGGCATAAAGCCAACGCACTGAAAAATGGCAAACGTCACATTTAACAGCTGGACGCAGAAATATTTCTCTTTAATTTGGAAGGAGAAAATTTTTTTCACAGCAGGGCACTCTCAAAAGAGCACAACATCAAAGAGGGTGGGTCTCCCCAGTCAAACATCATCTGGCTCCAGTGATGGAGCAAAATGAATGAACTGTCAGGACTTTTTTCCAGTGTGTATGTTTTTGCCAAGTGAAAAGTAAAAGGTTCAGTGGCTTGTTCTGATCACAGACCAAATCCTGATAATGGAAAGCTGATTCCCTAAAGTCTTCCTCTGATCAGCTGACAGGCAATGTCTGAAGAAGACCCCAGATTGATTGATGGTCCACTTTGTATTGATGGCCCCTGCCACCCTTAGAGATAAGTGAGATATGCCAAATGCTTAACAGCTCTGGAGGGCTCCTGTGATTGTGACTCAAGCAATGTTCTAATCTAATGTTATAATCCTCACAGAAACAAACTCTCTTCCAAAGAAACTTAACATGATACTTACCAATACCAGACCTGTACTCTGGCAAGAAAAAAATCCATTTCAAATTCGCCTCCATGTGTCCACTAGCAACACCAGCACTACTCCTTAATGCACCCTTTTCATCCGCTTCTTGACGCTGACTTCAGCCCCGAAGCAGATGTAAACTAACCATCACCATGCTGGTTTTCTGAAAAGCCTATAACCTAATGAATTTGAAGGAATAATACAGCACAGGCATTTTTTTTTCAATACAAAAACATGGCGACACAGTTTGTACAGCCATTACTCATTTGTTTTATGAGGAATCTCAGGCACAGTTTATCAAATACTTTATTACTTGACCTTTTAATCATCATCTGGGGAACTTAACATTCCAGACATTCCAAAATATTAAAACCTAAAAATATCAGTGTGCCTTATTATTTAAAACACACAGAGGAATCAAGTATATTTTCTAAAATATGTCATTTTTACTGAAATTACTTATTTATGGTGAGCCTTAATGAGACATTTTAAAAAGGATTGAAAGAATTATCTGTGAAGTCTCTACCGTAGTAGTAAATGGGTGCTCTGCTGAGATAGATGTTCTATACATACACTGTAAAGAGAGTTCCCACCTACGAACTCAGAGTGAAGGTAAACAAATGATGCACAAAAAAAGAGCATCAAAATTCCTGTTTTCTATGGCCACAGGATCAAGACATAGGGTTTAAGTATTTGCTGTAAGTCATGTGAAAACCTTTTTTCAGAGCAGAAGCTGAACCCAAGCTTCTGCAGAGCAATTCCAGTGTCTAAACAGAGTTGCTTAATGCCATTTTAAATCCTGGAAAGTATCTAAGACATACAGACAGGGCTGACAGGTGAGGCACAGAATTTAGGCAGATCTGCCTGCCTTCTGGAGCAGCCACTGGAGGCTCAGTGGGATACCCAGGGCCATCAGAAACGCTACTGGAAACTTAAGACACCTGAGTATAACACTTTGCATGCTAGTCTAGTACCAAGCCCTTATCAGTGGGTCACAACCATTACACTAGGCAACAATGCTTTTGTGAGAACAAAGTAATGTTCTTGATATTGCTTGAAAGTGAGGTTACTTGCAGACAGGCTTTCATTTCAGAGGGTTATTTTTTTTAAATATGTAACTAATTTCTGAATTAGGGTGTTTTGGGTTTTTTTCCAGTCCCTTTTTTCTCATGGAATGCCCATGAACCATGAGTCAGGAATTTCAAAGTGAAGATGGTGGAGGCCTTCACTATCTTGTGAGCTGATGAGCTGATCTCCAGAGAGTCAATCCAACCTCACTGATTCCATGATTCCCTGAAATCCCCCTGAAATGAATCCATAGCCTCTCATGGCACATGTAAAGGAAATAGAAGAATTCCCTGTTTCAATACAAGAAGTCTTGCTTAGAAAGTTAGAGCAAATTATAGCTGCTTTTACCTGCCAAAAAAGCAGACAGGCATGTAGGTTTCCAAAGTATCCAAGTAAGCAGGAACTTGACTCCCATTGGCTACAGCAGCAGTTTTAAGCCTAACTTGCTAAAGGATTTTTGCCAGTTTTACTGCAGGATTGACAGTGTCTCTAGGAGCTCTGTGCTGCAGAAGATAAGTACCTTTCTAAACCAGTTCTTAAAATGCCTAGGGGTATATAGTGCTGGAGCTTTAAAAAAATTGTAAAGGTAAAAAAAAGAATGAGAAGCCCCAGGTGCTTCAAACTGAAAACAAAAAATCCCCCTTATCTAGAAGGCTTCCTTTACAGAATGATAGCTGTGCCATACTGCCTGTGTGCCATACTTTAATATATCTGAAAGTAACATTAAACATTGAGGCTGGGATTTTTAAGTCTAAAATCTGTTACCTTCCTGGAAGTGCTAATTCACACATAGACACAGTTTCATGCACAAAGCTATGAAAACACAGTTTGAAACCATGCTTTGAAAATGTACTCAGCAGAAATTACAGGAGTGAGGGATCAAAACCTGTTCTCTCCTTGTGCCATCAGATTCCTCTTGGCCAGTAGTAAGGTTAGCCCCGAGTTGTATTTGAACAACAGACCATCTTTGCTCTCCCTGCACCTTCCTTCCTTCTCACATATTGGAATCAGGGCAATTTAGAATGATTTCCGTCTATGAGTGTCTTCGGGTCCTGAGTGATTTCTCTTAAGGTCACCGAGTTATCAGTAAGTCACCTTAGGAGCTATGTACGCACTCACTTGTTTCAGATGCATTGCCTAGCTTGATGCTGAGTGATGAAATCTGCCAAAACTTGTTTTTGTAAATGCTGCTTTGGAGTACTGTCCTCTGTCACATTATGTTTGTGGTTAGCTATTTTGCCGTTTTAATTCTTTGTCCATCTGGATGGGTGTATTGACTATATGGAAATAGGCTGAACGAACATCTCAGCTGAATGACAGAGGAACCCTCTGGAATACTTGGTTGCTTGTAAAAAATGAGAAAATATGAAACAAACAGTTTTTAATATTATTTTGCAATGTCTAAAGGTTTTGAGAAGCTGCAAGAAATGGCCAAAGCTCTGTCATTACCTTGCAAAGGAACCAGTCATGTTTGCAGAGGCGCTGGGGCAACAAAGATCATTATAACTCTCTTGATTTGCTGGCTCAGAGATTCATAGGAGCTTTATTATTGAGTGAATTCAGTGAGGCTTCCCAGATGAGTGAGGGTTTTCAGCAGCAGGCCCTTAAAACGTTCTTGTAAGTCCCTCCCTGATACATGTATTGGGCTATGCATCTAGTAGCCAACTGTTGTGATAGTCTTCTGTTTGGGTTATTTCACCTTTGATCATTTGCCTCTCTGTTTTTAAACTGTCTTTTCCTCATTAGTCTGTTTTTTTTTCCTGGTGTCTTTGGATTCGGAGCCTAGATTAGCAACCCTTTTTCTCTTTGTGTTCTGTGTCCCACACAAATGAGGCTGCAGAGGACAACTTCAGTCTGTTGCCTCCCCATGGTCTTCTCCTACCAGGGCTGTACGGGAGTGCAGTGCAGTGAGCAGGGTGGAAATACCAATGCCAAGCAAAAATGTCTCCATTGCAGAATGGCACATGGCTGGAGTACCACTGCTTTTTCTGTCCTATCACCGGACCTGTCAGGAGAGTGCAAAAGCACACACTGAGGCCATGTTACATCAGTGGATACTACAAGAGCATCGGTCCTTTACAGCCCTGTTTGCGTGTGTGCAAGTATCCAGCTTCATGTGTGTTTTTTCTGCTCTGCATCTTCCCCTTTTTGCTCTGTTTTTGAGTAACACTGGTTCTGTGTTATGTGTAATTCTTCCCTATTCCAAGACCTCCATGGGCTAGTGTCAAAACAAACCTCTGAGACTTGACTTAAAAAAAAATAATTTAATGAAGTCCACATAATCAGCAGGGCACTGCTCTCATGACACTTTCTGGAACAAGGCCCCAATCCTCCAGCCGCTTACACAGATGCTTGATTTCACACACGAGTAGTCCCATTGAGATCAATGGGACTACAACATGTGCATAAGTGTTTGCTGGACTGGGGTCTAAGTGAGAGATGAAGCCTTTCACCTAGCACAGACAGTTCAAAACAATGTTTATAGTTTCATATGCTATAATCCTTTGAGAAACATTAAAACTAAATAGCTTTTAATATTAGTTGGCAAGTATTCTCTTTTATAAAATTTGCTAGATGATGCCTGCTAGATTAAAGAGAAGAAACATTAAGCAGATATTACAAGATGTACACTCCATATCAGATATGGCTAATTGTAGAAAATTGCTTTGAATAGTGTGAGCAGTTAAAGACCATTGGCTGTCAGGATATATTTCTGTACATTTTCACAGAGGTGTTGCATCCCAGGAATATTATCGCCAAGAAATGCTGGAGAACATTTTAGTCTGATTTTAACCAGTGAGGCCTCCTAAACTTTCTCCTTGCTCACTTATTTCAGATTTCTCTTCTGTTAATAGTTTGTAGAAGTTCAGAATACTTCAGTGCAGTTAAAAACATTTGGAAATCTTCATGCGAATTCAAAGTATAAAGAAATTGACACCATTTTACATGTAATACAAAAATTGCAAAAGCAAAAATAATTTTTTAAATGAACTATTGCATTTTCTGCATGGCAACAAAGCATTATCCAGTTATTTAAAAAATAGAAGCTTTAAGTAAGTAAGTAGATATTGACATAGATTTATTTTGCATACATGTAAAGACTGTGGTTAACTAGCTTTCACTAACTGCATAACAATAAAAACAAAGCGTTCTTATTTCATCATAAGCCAACAAGCTTAGATGTTATGTGTAGCATATCTATATTTCTAATTCTTATTTTAATCCTGATGTATGCCCATAAAGGATCTGAAGGCATATTTTAAGTGGCAAAGCAAATCAGTTAGTCTTATCAAGCAACAGTGGAATATATGAGAAGGATTTATAACTAACATCTTTCTGAAATAATGTCCATACAGCTGAATAGGGAACCTGTCCAAATGTTTCCACTTACAGCAAAATTAGGTTGCTGACGTGTATGCTGCTATGTTTTCATACCAGTTTTATACGTGTAGTTGATTATTACAGATTCAGTAATATTTATTAGGTGTCAAAGTTAGAGTTATCACAACGCGATGAATAGACATTTCTTTATACTGGCTAAGAATAATTTGCCTGTCTACTGTGTAGGTAGTATAAAAGATAGTATACCATTTACAAAGTATTTCAATGTTTGAGATTTGGTCTTTGTAAAGGATGTAACTATATAATATTATTATCTATCAACATCAATGTTTCTTCTTAGTTAAGCTATATTTGGACACTTTTCCATGTGTTGCGGTTTGCTTCTGAGTTTCATTATATCTCATACTTCCTTTTATATAGACAGGCTAAGAGTTGTTCTTAAAATGTTTGCTAGACGTGGTCACCAAGCTAGTGAATGAAGGGAGAAAGATGTGATGGCTAAATGCATGAGTGTTTCTACAGAGCTTTCTCATTCAGTGTGTAACAGGGAGAAAATGCATATTCAGAAGGGCCATCCTCCTCTAAATCAGATGCCAACTCCTAATATTAAAGGTGTTTAAATTCTAAAACCATTCTTCAAACAGTTGTTATCATCATATATGAACCCAGCTGTAGTCTGATTTTCAGCCTAAACTATGGTCCTTAAATTTAATTTATTCAGGGAATTTTGTCAGTTTCTCCTCTCTTTCAGTTCCTGAAGTAATCTTCTGAATGTTTCAGACTTTCTAGATAATTAGATCCTTTGGCAGCCTGTTGATTTCAAAGGGAGCTAGGCACCAATGTACTACACAGAATCCAAACTAAATGAGTAAGTTATCAAGTCATGCATACAATCCAGTTTGCTTTCAGTTTGACATGATTAGAAACTCTAACAAATAAATAATGTATACATTTCATAATAAACACTAGTGCCCATTGGCATTTTGCTCAACAATCACTGCATTAGGCAAGTCAAATCACTGAATTTTACTGTGCATTTACCTATGTGAGTCTTAAGAGCTTTTCAGAAAAGTGGCTCTTTGCTATTTCCTATTTAATCTGTTTTACAGAACTAGCTTTCCTTGTCATTTGTTAAGATGGCCGTAGAGCTCTGTCCTACCAGTAATGTCACTGAACATTCTCCCTCAGACTATGAAATCATAGGAATAGTCACCTTTAGTTATGGTACTACTTTATTCCAGGGGATTGATACAATGTGGCAAAGAAAAAAAAAAAAAAAAAAAAGAAGTGGCAGTTTCCTTCAAAGGAAGTAATCAAATAGTGGAACCAGCCCAAAAAGGACCATAGCACACACACAAAACCTGGGCGTTTTTGCCTGTAGCTTTTTTCTCCAAATGTCCAAATGAACAAATGGACAGAGAAACACAGCCTGAGTGGCTGAAGAGTTATGGGCCCTAGGGAGGAAACTGGACTCCAAGGTTTAGGATGCATCAGAAAGATTACGTTCAAGGCAGTGGGTCTGGCTGACTCTGGCAATGGGGCACCAGCAGGGCTGCTCTCTAGTGTCAAGAATAGGCTTTATAGGTCCAGTCTCAGAATGTAATCTTCCATAACTGCACACTTTTTACAGACTTGTCACCTAAGTACCCAGGCTTATCAAACATTGCTCTTTTTGGCATTGTTTTAAACTGCTGTTTGGGATACAGTCACATGCAGAGGATGTTGTAATGTTGTTATTTCAAAAGCCAGCTCTCACAGTAGTGAGATTTGTGTAGTGTGGACATTGTCTAGTTTTGATGTCCAAGCCAGTGAAGGAAGAAGCTTTCAGTGTTGCTGTGGCTTGCAGGTGCATACACTGTTATAGAAAGAATATAACTTGTATGGATGCTGCCATATCTAACATGTCAGTCTGTTTCATCAGACTGTTACAACTTTTTCTCTGTATTTCCAGTAGTTCAGAGTACATCCATGGTTTTTAACCACATGGCTAGTCATTTATGAAACGTATGTGCTCATCAAAAGTACTCCTTTCTATCTTGACTTTTCCCACCGAAGTCAAGGATAGAGCTTCTTGTGTGAGAAGGCTAATGCTGAGTGATTTGAAAGTCCTATGACCTTATGCATGTGATGTCAATGAGAATAGCAGTGAACAGCAAAAAGCAAGATTCTCTACTAATGATAAGAATTAATTCTTGCATGTTTTGTGGTTTTCTTCACATCTCTTTTGATGTCTTGCAACATAAAAAAATGATTCTAATAGCTACTTTTACAATACAAATGTACATGCAAAGAAAAATTCCACTTTCAGGACCAGTCTTTTGTCCCTCTGCCTGCAAGGAAAATGAGAGGTCAATTAAATTGTATGCTAATACCTTCATTATTTGACTAAATGGGAAAATAAAATGCAGGCAGAATTTCAGATGGCAATCCTTTAGCAGGCCATGGAAAGAGAACAAAGGAAAGGAAGACAGAGAGGAAACACGTCCAATGAACTAGCCATTTTTGCTCTCCCTGTCTCTTTCGTGAAAATGTTTTTAATTGCTTCATAGCTTGACTTCTCTGCAGCTGTGCTATTATATTTGAGCTCCTTTATTCTAAAATTCTGTGGCTTCTATACCAGAAACTGGCACAAAAGTCTTTAGCATTGGAATTACATTTGCCCCCATCTATCCAAGTGAGCAATACTATGTCAGTACTGGAGTAATTGAGAGTTCTCAGAGGGCTCTTTAGTGCTCTGCCTTATCTCTTATACTACTTAAATCTTACATAGTCCTACCTAGACTTGGTATGTTGCCAAAGTGACAGATGTTCCAGCAACTACTGTTTATTTTACTTAGTAATAGTCCTTCATAGATTTTAGAGAATCACTTATATGAGACGCTTTTTGCTTTGGAAACAATATTATTATCGCTATTATGTGTTGCTAGCATCATTGTAGTTATACCTACACCCTCCAAATAATTACCAATAACCAATACAACAAGTAATAAATCAGTCCTTCATACCTGATTTATATTTGCATCCCACTACAAGATGAACCTGACCAGTATCAGTACACTGGCTTCCTACCTGCTTTTTCCCATATTCGCCAGTTGGAATCCATGTGTAGGTCACAACGAATATCAGTGGTGCCCTGTAAGAAATGTCATCATATATCTCATACCTTTCTCTATTTATGTCTTGATTACTGAATAAACTGGTGTTTATAAGGGAAGCAGTATAAAAAATGGAAAAGATAAGACTTGACTTGTGCTGCTTTCACTTTGGACTTACTTAGAAAATGAAGCTGTTTCTGTTGTACTCTGAAGCCAAAGGATGAAATTTGTAGAATAATAATATGCTTCACATTCTGAGTGTCTTGATATGTAATATGCCAGTAAACTACCAGTAAACAATCAAGAGCCTATTAAGAAGTTAATTAATTATATGAGAACTACTAAGGAGGAACACAAGGCATGTCAAATAAGGTGAGTGCAGTCCTCTTCTATCAGACTCTGGTCTCTGCCAGTAGTCTGCTGCACTCCTCAGAATTGGAACAGACCATAAAAAGAAATCTTAAAGCTTTGGAACACTTAAGTAAAAAGAAAACCCTCCTTAAAACTCAGCAAAACCAACAGTTAACAAGTACTTTGGGTCAGAAGAGGCAAAAGATCCAATAAGCAGTTTAGGTAACACTTCCAAGTGTAATCAAAGTAGAAAAATGAAATAACTAATTTTGTTTCCACCATTTAGATCGATGACTGTTGTGAAATACAGAAAAAAAAAAAGCATTCTCCATAGGGAGTTGGAGAAATGGTATTTTATTTTGCCATAAGGCTCTTGCAATGTCTTAAAAGTTATGCCAGCATAGGTAGATGTAGTGATCTAGTGAGGTAGTAAAAGATTTTCAGTAAAATCCATTTATCACAGGATTCTGCTGTAGTTTTTTTAATAGATACTGTGAGTGTTTAAGTGCATATGCATGTGTAATACAGACACAGGCAAATATGTATATCCATATAGTTTGCTGTAACATCTGGTTTCACAACTTTGCTAAAGATTTGCCTTTCCTGTGTTATAGCAGGTCATGGTTTGCTCCCTCATGATGGTTTCTGCAGGTAATTATAGTGGTTGCCAGATTTAGGCAACTGTAAAATGACTAAGAACTGGTGCAGGATGATGATATGAATAATGATAACCATATCAGTTAAGTTTTTTTCGGATTTTAACCTGTATTATGCAATTTGACAATAATCAGATGCAATTCAGTGTTGCTATTTCCCTTCCAAGTTTGGGGTTTCTGCCTCCTTACAGCTGGGTTTTCATTCCTGTAAGAACACAGATAAGAATGCTGTGGGATGGATTCTGACTATGCACCTTTATTTGCAATGTCAGTAATATCCCCCTAGGAAAGGGGAGCATAGTGGCACTGATACATCAGTACCTGCAAGAATAAAGCATTTGAAAATATTTAGTCTTGCTTGTGTGGCAGTCCTTTCTACTCTAGGCCAAGGCCTGAGAAAGCTCCAGTCCTGCATTTTCGTGGCAGGTTTTAACTTCTCATATCAGCTTATGACTGTCCATATACACAAAGCTCTGAGTGTGTCCCTGTGTGTCCAGGTACGGCTGTCAGTACCGCTTATGGCTATCTTCTTTGTCTTCCCTGTTTCATATAGTCTGGGGATTAGGAAGCTATCAGCTTTTTATTTATGGGGATTGTTTTTGCCTCACATTAAGCTATATATTGTAATGTTAGTAAGCATCATGTAAGTGAATAGATAATGAACACTGTGCTGAGGCCGTTTGGACGTATATTGCTAAAATGGTTCCAGCTAAGCACTGTTGGTCATTAATTTTTCCCTCTTTTCCTTTTTGTAGGCTGATTTCTTGTAAAACTTTTCCATTTCCATTACAGTTGTTTATTGTTTAACATGTTTTGCTCATATATTCAACATACATTAACATGTTTACATAAGAATAGGTCCTTGCTGATAACCAACAAGCTACCATATATAAAAAACCCCTGAAATCCCCGGTATTGGAGTATTCATTTGCTTCTGAGGACTCATGATTTCTCTGACTTTATGCCACCACTCAGTGTGTGTTGGGGTAGCATCTTGTTTTTCCAACCCAGGAGCACCTGGCAAGATTCCGCCTGGTCCTTGTCACAGGCACTTGGGAACTAACAATAAGGATCTCTGTAGACACTTGATTTCCCTGACTCTCATGCTCTAGTAATGGATATATTACTCCTGATTACTCCAAGTCCCTCTTGGTCAAAAGCAAAAGCAAGGCTGGCTCCTGATTTTGAGACTCTCAAGTGGTGGATTAAAGAGCTAGATTATGATTCCTGTGTATGTTTTTCTGTGCATTGTAGGAAACACTCTTTTAATAAATCAGAAATGTTTAATATAGTCACATATTTTTTGAGATTATCCTCTAGATACTGAAACGGAAATGCAAGATTTTTAATTCGCTTGCTCTAGTAATGTTCAACGCAGTAAATGTGCTTCCTTTTTAATTAGCATAATTAGTACTTTCAAGAAGACATCAATTTAGGTTTATATAATTTCAAAAGGGATAACATTTTTGGGGTAGGATTATTAAAGAAGATGGTGTCTGTGGAGGGGCTGAATCTGATAATCTTTTAATATACCCTTAAATATCTGAATATCAAGTTTGCTTCAGATAAGCACCTAACTGTTCAGACCCATTTCTGAAGTATAACAAAGTAATTTTGTAGCAGGTAAAAGTCTTGTGAGACCATGTGGATTTACGAGGATTAGCACTTCTTAGGTATCATCTTTCAAGCAGTCAGAAGGGCAAGTGTGCATGAAACATGTATCTTTTAATTTCAGAGCCTCCAGAGCAATTTTATTCTTTGACTTAAGGGGGAGCATCCTGTGCCGAATAGAGACTTTTTTTTTTTTTAAAAAAATTACTTTAACTGGTTCTCATGTCCTTAGCAGGGATGTCATGTGTAGGAAAACCATGATTCCCTCATGGCTGATTTCTCATTTACTACTTCAAAAAATTACATGTCTCATGGGAGATTCTAAAGGCATCTTCCACTCTCTTTTTCCTTCTAGTCTCATTTGTTGTGGTATTATGAATCCTACAACTCCCTAATGTATCACGTGAGGTTGCTGAAGTACATGCTCTTGCTGCAGCTGAGATGTGAAGGAAGGGATACTTGTTTAGGGATTACTACTGCCTCTTGCTCAGATGTTCCAGCCATTTCAATGCAGGCTTTACATCCAGATTTTCTTGTTTATCTGGCAGTTCATTGTTTAAGGCCAGCCTGTCAAAATAGGTTAAATATTCTTTGGGAAACATGGTCACATCTTTGAGACACCACAAATATGTTTAATACAAAAAGATTGGCTTGATAAAAGAAACATGATAAGCTTGCATCCCCCAAAATACTTTTCTGCTGTTCCGTGTAGATTTCTAAGAGCATCAGTATGCAATGACAAATCCCATGGCAATAAATTCCTGGAAAAGGCACAGAGAGACACCAGCAAAGCAGTGAAAATGATTGCTGATGATTTGTTCTAACTACTTGACCTTGTGACATCTCCTTCAGATATATGACCAAGATGGGACACTGCAGCACTTTATTGATGGTGGAGAACCCAGTAAGTCAAGCTGGATGAGGTATATCCGATGTGCAAGGCACTGCGGGGAACAGAACTTAACAGTGGTTCAGTACAGGTAAAGTATGTTTTGATTTACTCAATGCAATAAAATTAAAATATTTTTAGTGAAAAATCAGACTGTAACTGTTACCAGTACTGCTGCCTTTGATTGCAAACACTGTAGGAGGGCTTTTGCAAATGTGCTCATTCGGGGCAATACAAAAGCTGCAGGGTGTAGTGAGGGTGGGTTTAACTTTGGTTGCCCTGAGCTGAGGCTGCGGTAGTAAACATGCTAGACCTGGAGCTCCTGGGAACAAGTACAGTCCTGTGTCACTCGTGTGACCACCACATCACCCTCTGAATGTTTCCGAACGGTCTGATCAGAAGCAAGCCAACACAAGCAATCTTCCGCCCTTTATAAAGCTGCACGTGTTAGAGGAAGGGGAAAAATGGTGGGAGAGGAGTTCTGAACCCAAAGGCTTTCTGAGAGTCATTCATGAGACACGTACACACCTAAAGCTTATATGTTGAGTGCACCTGCTAGCCAAGATTGCTAGTGCTTTTACCTCTTATGTCGCTGGCTTGAGAAGGTCAAAATGTGAAGAAAAATGTAAAGAAATTATGGTGCATTTTACTTTGTACTCGCAAACAGCTCCAGAAAACCCAGACAACGCATTACATAAATACATGATCTCAGCTATAAACAAACCTTTTGCCTCAGAATCAGAAGCAACTGCTTGGCCTTATTAAACGTGGTAGGAAGCACATCAAAGAATGCCCCGGGCTTGCCAGTCGCAGTGAGCAATCCCGATTTTGGCTAGTTGCTTTACAGAGCGGAGTTTCTTTTCCTTAGGAAGAATCTTAAGCTTATTTAAAGTACCTTTAAAATTAAAAATAAAACATACAAAAGCAAGCTAAAATGAAATATATATAAAGTTTGATTTTCCCATAGGGTTCCAATTTAACAATGGTAAAATTGTTCAATTCCATTTTCAGCTTTTTTATTCTCTGGCCAGTTGACTAAATAATGCTGTAGTTAAAAAAATAACAATCCTATTTATACATTACAAATCTTTTATTATACCCTTAAATATCTGATATCTATAGCTAAAATCCCATCAGATTTTAAATAAACACACTGGATAATGAATAAAGATCGCTGTGATGAAAGAGTATTTTTGTAGGTATCTCGTGAACTATTTCTCAGTGTGGTGGTGTGTGCATGCACATATATATAAAAATAAGAAAAAATATATATGTGTGTACATATATATAGATGACAAACCTAAATGAAAAGCAAGCATGAGAAAGTCATTACACATCTGTCAATATTAAGTGGATTTTACAACTCTCCTTTCATGATGGAGTTTTTACTTAGAGTTCCCTCTGTTGATCTGTTTTCGATTACTTCAGATCTTTATAAAATGAACTACAAAAACACAATTTAAAAAACTGGCATCCATCACCAGTGACTGCATCCAAGTGTAAGAAAATAGAAAAGTTGGACACTGAAAAACCGGCCTAATTTTTATTGTACATGGACGTCCTCCTCACAGAAAGTCAGCTGGTTTAAATTCGTTCTGTTATGATTTGTAATATCTAAATGGAATTTTCTTCAAAGTGCTCTTGATTGATTGACCCTTAGCTGAACGTTTTGTTTTTATTTTGAGGCTGACAATAATGTTTGTTGGCATGTGTTCTGCTTCAACTGCGTTGGGACGCCATGAAGCTATCTTTATGAGTCATCCAACCACAATACTAAATACATGTCAGCAAAGGAAATATTATCCAAAAAGGGAAAAATCCCTTTGATGTACTTCAGCATGCAGAGATTTCTGCGAGTTTTGGAAGCTCTGCACGCTTGTAAGGGACGGTGTACGCTTACACTTTTTTTTCCCTGCCTACTCCAAGCCTCACAGACCACCCATTGCTCAAAAACAGTTCTGCTCTTTCAGCGGCAAAGTGTGTCATTTGGTTTTAGCACATTCATTTGCCGGGCTGCTGTGTTTATGTTAAGGGAAGCCAAACTGAGAGATGAAATGTTACAAGGGTGAAGTACAAAGTAGACTCAATTTTTCTCAAGTTAGGGATGCTGGTAATTTATAGCGTGGCTCCGATTTTCATTTTAATGTAACCGTGGAAAGAATTAATGAAAGGCACAGCTCTGGGAAGAAAGAGAGGGAGAAGAGGAGAGGAGGAGGAGGAGAGGGGGAGACACAAAGGGGAGAGTTTTTGTCAGATATTCATAGAAGGGTAAGAAAACCGTTCTGCTTAGCTAGCAGTGCCCTCCTGAGACAGGGTGGCAGTAAGCGAGGAAAATAACAAGATAAATGAAATTTTTGCAGCTGCTAGTAAAATATTGAGAATCTGCACTTTTTTATTGATCTTTATGATCCTGTTGCCAAGAGCCACTTTGCGGTGACAAAATATGTTGACAAGTGCATATCTCACTGCCATGAAAAATGTGGTAAAGGATTCTCCTTATGTCTGCAGTGTTATACAAAGAACAAATTGCATTGCTACAGCCAATTCTTTACAGAAAGTCTAAATTTAAGGCCTACCAAGCCTAAACACTTTTATCTTGAACTTCAGGCTAATGTTTGTAGCAATTCTTCACTCAGAAAACTGGTTGAGGCCTAACATTTTTTTTTTGGTCTATAGATGTTTTTCTGCCTTACATAAGCTGTTATAAAAAATGGTCATTTCTTGGTACTTTGACTGTATCATTTTGGTATGTAATCCTTCAGTGAGAGTGGAGTGTTCTTCTTGTATATATTGAATTTCTATCCATCTCACAGGAGTGTGTTTTACTGTTCCATGTGAAACCTAAGGGAAAAGCCACTACAACTGATAACATCTTTATTTTATCTTGTGCCTGGTTGTAATCTTACACAGTTTTTGCCCTCATGTAAATCTGTTAACTGTAGAAGTATCGCTCAGTCTATTTCATCAGTGCAACATCAGGAAAAGGCTCTTGTCTTTGTGGTGGAGACTCTAGGATTTTTCCTTTTTTTCCCCCTCAATTCCCAGTTCGGTGGTCCAGGAATATCCACCTTCTTTCCCCACAGAGTGATATGATAAACTATCATGTTTATGGTAACACTAATTTATACTTACTGATGCGTCATCAACATTACCCTCATGTTCCATGCAGGGGATGATTTTTGTGGTTGTATGTTCAGATTAACCCCATTTTTTTCATTTCCCTGTCTGTTTTATTCAATAATCCAAGTTCTCTCTTTTTTTGTGGTATATTGCTGTAATGAAAAGCCACATGACACTACTTCAAACTTCTTGCTGAGAGGACTTATTCAAATGGAAGGATTGTTGTCTGTTTTCTCATAAATGTGCTACCTTTAGCTTTGATGACAAATGCAAAGCTGTTTAAATGGATGAACTTTCTGAACTGTGTGCACCACTCTGATGCTTGTACCGTGTTAGCAAAATGCAGCATTTTTAAAATCACTTTAAAAGGGACATTGCAAGAAAACACCAGTCTTTTCATAAAATCTTGATGCTTATAAAATCTTAGTGTTTAAATTATGCTAGGTACAAAGTGCCTATAAGATGTTTGTTACCTTATGCTGCAGGAACAAAGTCCCTGTTTTTCCCGTATCTTCCCTAATGATAGATTTGGTTTTAAAATGATCAGTAAATTATTAATTTAGTTACCTGCAGAAATGCTTCCAAAACAATGGATTTCTACTGTAGTACTGTGTATGATAAGAGGAGAATGCTCTATTCCTAAATTAGGCGCTTTTTGTTTTCTCTTGATCAGGTCAAATATATTCTACCGGGCTTGTATAGATATCCCCAGGGGCACTGAGCTGTTGGTGTGGTACAATGATAGCTACACATCTTTCTTTGGAATCCCTCTCCAGTGCATTGCCCAAGATGAAAACTGTAAGTTCTTTCTTGCATTTCTACCTGTACAAGCCAGATTTCCTGTTTCATACTTAATCAGCTATATTCCTAGAGTATTTTAAGACATATTAAATGAAAGTGGCTATATATTTAAGGTAAGCTTCATGTGTGCAGAATAAAACTCTGAAGCTGATACACTTAAGCTGTGCAAAGTCATGGTATGGTTACCTAAATAAATGGAGGTGTTTGGAAGTGTGCAGGTATGTGCAATTAAATAGCAGATTTCCCACCGTGGCAGGCCCGCATAGCTTGGTAGTATGTAGAATCACTGTTCCTTATAAGTGATTCATTCCTAGTCTGTTCTTAACCAATTTGCTTGGCCCTCCCCACTGTTATCAGGCCTATCACAAGAGACTGTCTTGCCAAAACAGTAATGCATTGCCAGTCCATGAAGTCTCTGTTAGTTCTTCATTTTATTATCACTGAGTGTGTCAAGAAAAGCTTTGTCTGACTGATTGTAGAGGTGAGATCCTTGTGGTTAAAGTAAAAAAGCCAGCTTCTCTAAATACAGACTGAGTTTAAGCAGCCTGAAATGACAATGAACATCCATTCCATCCTGGCCATCCCCATTTCCATCCATTCTTCTACCCCTGCTCAATATTTTATTTTTAGTTTGCTAGGAATCATCACAAAATTAAGCACGTAACTTATAAGACAGACCCAGTGCAATCTAGTGCTGGATATTTTTGTGTGCAATGGGAATGGGTGATCCAAGCATGCCCTTCAGTTTCACTGTTTGTGTGTAGAACCTGATTAGAGCTTGCAACAAAGACCTTGCTTCCATTTTGACAGCTACGTGTATCTATGTGGTGGAAGAAACCTATAATGGATGCCTGATTGACTTTGGTCTAAAGTAACCCTGTGGCTGGCCACGCTTAATCAATTACATACAAGATGTATATTTTTGGTCAAGTACTTGGATACTTAAATAGCAATGCTAGGATGAACTCGTGTCTTGTAGCAACTTAAATACTGAACCATGCAGCAATAAAACAGCAAGATAGCAGGGATTAAACTGTCAAAAATAAACATCCTTTTTCATCTTGAGTTTTCAAATCTGTTGGGCTTGAGAAAAGTTTAAAAGAAATTTAATTACTGGCAGTAATGTTTGCTGATAAAACTCATGCTCTGCAGTGTACAATATAGAAATATTATTTTTTCTTTCATGAGCTGAAGCTTACAAAACCTTTATTTGAAAAGCAAAGCGTTATGGTTAAAATGTCTAAATATTGTCACTTGCTATTTTGCTGTGAGAGAAACCAGAGTTTCATCCACAGAGAGACTGACATGAGTAGATGAAATTCATTTCTGAGCATGGAGCCAGCTGCAGGCTGGTATACGACTTAAGTGCCACTTAAACCCTCAGAGTAGACCTTATGCTTATCTTCTGCACAGAGGTATTTTTACCCATACAAGCTCTACTTATATTCCTTAAGTCTTTAATATCCTGGTCTTCTTCCTTCTGTGGACTTTTATGACTACAATTTTTTAAAAAATTTTAAAAAGTGATCTGCTTTTTGTGTGAGAATGTTGGGGCAAAATGAAGGTATATAAATTGCCCCTTGTACTGAAGAGAGACACAGAAGATGTATTATATGCCTGGAAAGTTGTGATAGACAGCCCCATGGGTATAACTATTCCTAGAAATCAGGTCCTCAGACACTCCAGAAAAGAATAGCCTAGGAAGGACCTCAACTTAAGCAAATTAAATAAAATGTAATATTTTAATATTGGAGTTATCATGATTGATGGAAGATACTAGAACGTAACTCTGTGAACTAAATGGCATTATTTATTGCCAAAACATTACTTTGTATTACATTTTTATTGTATATTAAATAATGGTTTAATGCTCATATTTGTTCTTAGAAATCTATCATAATGACTAACATAAACAGAGTTGCAATTTCTAATCACCTGTTCAGTAAATGTCATGTAACTACATGTGGATATATACATATAAACACTCTGTGTGAGTAACAAAATGTGTGAACATATGTAGACATACACATATGCATACAACATATTTAATTAAAAAAACTCCATTAAAAATCTCATGAGGTTGACCATGCCAAAATTAGAAAACATGAGAAGGTACTGGGCCCAGGTGGCCTAAATTATGCTTCTTTTTGCATTGTGGTACAATCTTTCATTTGCTGACCCCATTTTTCCATAGGACCCTTGCTTCATTCACTGCATGATCTAGATGGTACTCAAGGAGTGAGGCAGCTGTTCAACCTTCTTCTGTATGTTTGACATCCTGCCTTCCTTATCATGCAACATCCAAATTCAGCACTAAATCACTTCTTTGTGAGAACAGCGTATTGCATTAGTTGCCAAAATGTCTAAGTGCCTCAGAAGCCATAGAGAACTGATGATCATAATAAGACCTTCATGGGACTATAAATAAATTTTGCTCCTATTTGTAGGTGGGAAATTCTTCACAAGGCTATCTCTGCCTATACTTTGCATTGTCTCGTGGTGATCTGACTGCTATTAGCCCTCATCATGCAAGTCATGGTGAAGTCACTGGCTTTGTATTATATTGGCTGTGTGACTATGTGTTAGCTGTTATACTAGAATATCTTTAGTGGCTGCCCTGTAATAGGACAAGGGAACTATTGCCACAGTAGATATTTAAGCCTGTTGTATGTCAAGGAGTGTCTGAGCAAGGATTTTTTTTCCCCATGCTCTCAAAATTCATGCTTGTCTCTGATATAGCAATTGGACATGCTGACTGCAACATGCAGAGTCAGGGTATCACAAGTGCAGCAGCATTTTCTTTCAGATGACAATCCCATTGTGCAATAAATGTATATCACAGTCAGGCTTCTCTGGATCCTTTTGGTCTCAGACACCGCTTTGCATGAGTTTTCATTTCAGTATCACAGAATCAGCATCATCCATTCAGATCACTGTCTCATTCAAGCCCATTTTTTTGTGCATTGTTAAAATAAATTTGTTTAATTGTAGTGTCAAGAAAATGGATGTTGGTATTTTTTTTGGTGTCTCCCACACTGTATTAGTTTTAAAAAGGCATAAAAAGGATCTTATTTACTTTTCTTGTTTTCTCCCAGTGAATGTCCCTTCGACTGTAATGGAGGCCATGTCCAGACAAGACACCCTACAGCCTTTTAATAAAAGTAGCAAACTATCCCCTGCCACTCCACAGCGATCCATAGTATTTCCACAGACTCCGTGTAGCAGAAATTTTTCTCTCCTGGATAAGTCTGGGTCCATCGAGTCAGGATTTAACCAGATCAGTGTCAAAAACCAACGAGTTCTTGCAAGCCCAACTTCAACAAGCCAACTAAATTCTGAGTTCAGTGACTGGCATCTTTGGAAATGTGGGCAATGCTTTAAGACTTTCACCCAGCGGATCCTCTTACAGATGCATGTGTGTACGCAGAACCCTGACAGGTAAAGCCCAGGCTCTCTTTATTTCTGTATCTACTGATAGCCAGATCCACTGCTTTCTTCTTTTATCAAGCTGTTATCATTTCCAAAACCAAACCATTATTAGGAGGAGCCTGTACGACATAATTCATCTGCAGCTGTGTGAAGCAAGCCGATAAAAACCATTGCTTGACTTCACTATTTGTAAAAATATTTGGTGCCTAAATGTGCAGATAAAAGGAAATAGCTAAGGATATAATCTTGTTTTCAGAATGGTTTGGTACATCTGATGGAGGCAACAAAATAGAAGGAAAATTTATTAATATCATAGATGAAAAAATGAGGTCAAGATAATTAAAAGTCTCTCTGTCTTCCAAAGATAATCTAACTTGCTGCTCAGTGGCTGTCACAGTCATTTCAGGGTTCACCTATAGTGTGCAATGTGTATGAACTTAATTAAGTACTAAGAGGTAATGAATTGGAATTTTTTGCTTAGTACTATTTTTCTTCAGAGCATGCAAACCCATAAATCGTGCAAAGCTGTCAAAAGGAAATACCTACTCCACTAGTGATGTGGAGGAAAACAGATGCCACTTATTCAATAAACTAATATCCACACAGAAGAAAAATGTTGACTAGATACCTCAGAGTCAAAGTTGGTTTGAAAGTTTGTCAATACAGAATTTTATGGCTGTGAACTGAGGATGAAATTTAGCTGAACAAGTGAATTAAAATTTCAGGTACTCTGACCGGTGGCACAGTAAACATAATGGAACCATTATTTATGAATCAAAGCTGGTTTATTTGACAATTTTGATAGCTGGCAGGACAAAAGACAAAAATCAAATTAATTCAATAAAAAAGGCTGCCCATGTTTTGTCTCTTCTTCAGCTGTGAAGAAGGTTTGAGCAGAACAGCTCAAACAGAGCAGAAAGTTACCCTAAAAGCAGCATTTCATTGTGAATTACGTTTAACCAAAACGCTACCAAAAAATAGTAAACAGTGAGTCTGTGTGTGTGTTTGTATGCATGTCTATGTCTCTTTGTGTACGTGGTTATCTACGTGTACACATATGCTTGTGTGATTCTATGGGTGTGGAGGTACTGGAGCATAAATCCAGTTTTCCAGGAAGAAACGTCAAGCATGATAGGGGCAAACTGGGTTCCACGCAAATCTTCATAGAATTTAAAGAGTTGATAATATTGTGAATGCAAAAAACCTCTTTCAATAATTTCTGGATTTTATGCTGGCCTTAGCAGAAGCAAATGCCATACTAAGGAAGCTGTAGGACACAACTGCCAATTTAATTGCCACAATGTAGAATGCAGGTCCCTGTAGATCCACTCTCATAAGTTTCATGGACTCTTAAGTTTCCAGTATTAAAGTATCCTAAGCATACTGTAAAGCATAAAATGCTGCATCAGCGAGTCTAGAAGAGGTAAGCTGTGGGGCTACCCCAGATACTTTTTCAGTGATTCATCGAACCAGGTGTGACACATAGATGTCATCTTGACACCTTCACTTGAAGTTGTGCCTTCATTTGTGAAGAACTAAGCTGCAGATAATAGTTAATGCAAGAAGAATCTCTCCTAAGGGGGCTGTTCTGCATTCTGAGGACGGTTCAATATTTATTTTGCCAGAGAGGGAAAATGAGGATAAGTCTATCCTACGATTAGGTCTTTCATCTTGGATGAGAGAGATTTGACTTTTTATTTTTACTTATTTTATTTATTTTTCTCTAAGTATCTTGTGTCAAATATTGCCTGAAATGCAGGCTGGATTTTAAGTCTTCTCCTTTAGAGGTGAACACGCTCTTTAGTGGGTTACTGATTCATGACATCTTACTGTTTTGTGTCTCCTGTGCCTACCTAATTTGTCCGTGCAGAACAGCTTCGAGTGTAGAGCATTTTTAGCTCAGAATACTCCACAGCATAGTAGGAAAGTGACCTAGATCAGAAGACAAGTTGGGTCCCCAGAAACAAAGAGAGCAAAGGGTGATTAGAGAAAGGACTCAGCAGATTTGGGGAGGATTAGGGTGAAGAGGAGGTAGGTAAACACTCTGATTTTTAAGTGTTGAATCCCAGAGGCTGCCAGAAAGATTCAAGACATAGCAGCTAATGCCTTTTTCTGAGTATTGATGCTGGCTAA
This sequence comes from Phalacrocorax carbo, assembly GCF_963921805.1. Lineage (NCBI taxonomy): Eukaryota > Metazoa > Chordata > Aves > Suliformes > Phalacrocoracidae > Phalacrocorax > Phalacrocorax carbo. Next base: position 65,166,452 of record NC_087548.1, on the reverse strand, counting down.
TTTAGCTGATTTCCTCTTTGGCTTGTTGGGTTTTGTGAATCCTGTTCTTAAGAAACTTTTTCTCTCCTGTTATATAGAGAGCAGAAAACCTTAATGAGGTTGCAAGATACGCTTAGGATGAATCTGTTGTATAAATACGAAATACTGCAGTGCTCTGTTCTGTGACAACTGCGTACTGATAAATGGCATTAATCTCTATATTTTCATTAACTAAATTGTTCAGTCCTCTTGTGGAGGCTGGTTTTGTAATGCCTTCTTTATTCCCACGAGGTGTGCCATCAACATAACTGCTGTAAAAACATTTCCCAATAGGTCTTCTTTAGAGTGTTATGTGGAACATCAGTTACATCAATCTGTTTAAGCTCACTACAGTTAGTTCAGTGCTTGAAATTACCAGAATAATAGTTACTCCAGATCATAACTGCCCTAGGATCTCTGTTCTCGTATCCCCGGTTAGAAATCATTACAGGTTGAGCTTACACCACAGGCAGCTTTTTGTCTTTTAGCAGGTACCAGTGGATCAGCTATTTAGTGATACAGTGGCTGGAGAAGAGTTGTTTTTAGTTTCTTAAACATAGTGCATTTCTCCAGATGAAAAACCCCTAAAGTGTTGTACAAAATTTCCTGGAGACAAGAAAACAAGGTATGATTTGTGAAAGAATACCTGCCTGCCAGCCTGAAGTACTGGGTGCAACACTCTGGTTTATATTTTCTCAACGGTATCTGCAGCAGCGCTCCGACTGATAAACAGCTCCCCATTTATTGTCAGCAATTTGTGAGCACACCAGCCACTATATCTTTGATGTGACTGAAGCAGCAGGGGCTGCCTTCTCTAGGAAATGACTTTAGACTATCTGTTCTGCCTTTGTATTTGTTTTTCAACAACGCTGATTACCTACAGCATGAGGTGTAGGGAAAACATCTTTGAATCTATGTCCAGTTCATGGACTGAAATTTGAGAAAAGCAAACTACTTGGGGCTTGATAAATGAAAAAAAAAAAGGAATTACTTTAACGCCACTTAGATTCAGAAAACATCTGAATGAGAGCAGACATCAAAAAAGGCCAATAGGTAGTAAGAAAGAAATGGTCCTATTTAACAGGCAGATAATTTAATAAATAAAAACAATTTTTTTAAAATTATGAGTCTAAAATAGGGAGAATTATTAAAATCATCTACTGTGTTTGTTGTTTTAGATTAAGATTAGGATTTTAATTTCAATTTAAATTATTTACTCATTTACTTATAATTTATTTCTCCAGTTCCACTGAGAGTTTTTTTAGGTTGTTATATTTTGTAGGGCTTCTCTTCAGAGTTAATGGTAATTGGGACTGGCGTGTGTGTCAGAGGTGAAGATTTAAATCCATCAGGATTTGAATTCTGAGACTTTCTGAGCCTTTGGGATCTTTATTAAGCCTTGACCGGACAGAAGCAGTTTGAGGAACTATTTCTTGAAGCAGGAGTCAGAAGTTTGTTTTCTCTTCTTTTTTTTTTTTTTTTTTGTCTTTATGTTTTTTCCTCCTCCTGATGCAGAAATTCCCAACAATCCTATTTGGTGGGACTCCAGAAAGAGGTAATCAAAAGCCTTTGATCACAGTGAATAATTTTTAAAGCAATATTTTTTTTTTGTTTTTAACATCAACCACTGATTGGTTGCTGTTAAAATAATTATTAAGGAAATTAAAATTGTTATTATCAGACACCAACATCTGATAATGTTGCAGTCTCTTTTAATGACATGTTTCTTCTTTCTCGCTATGATCACCAGATTCAGGATGTATTGGTGTTGAGGGAAGGCAGATGGCTGCAGTTCTGAAGAGCTGTCTGTGGCACATTTTCATACACAGTATGCACATCTGTGTGATATATATTCTCATTGATTGCCAGGTATTAAAGCTGATATTCTGAGGGAAAACCCACTCTATAAGTGTGTCCATGGCTGATAGATTGTGGATGTTATCTGGCCCTCACAATTCTTGTTTACTCAAAAGATATTATTGTACTTGTATTTTGGTCTAGCACCTCAATATTAGACTGTGACTTTTTTTTTTTTTTTAAACAGGATCTTTACATTTGAAGTTGCCAATTAAATATATCCGTTCCTCTAAGATCATGGCTTAGGCCATTTTGTGTTTATCTTTTTCTTCATAGGTTCTGTGTCTTTGACCTTGATATTCTTCCCAAGTCCATTAATTAATTCAAACAACTCCCAAAACCGATCTAAAAAAAGTAAATGTTGTGAGCAAGAGTTGTCTATTTCTGTTTATAGAATGGCTGTGTAATAGTGCTCAATTAAAGTACACATCATGCTGAATTTAATAGTTGTTCTTGCATAATCTTCCATACTCTTTCACATGGGTTTGCAAACACCCAGTATTCATAGTTAATGCAACAAGGGATGTGCAGCACCTCTCCCTGACAGCTTCAGAAGTTTGAAAACACTTCAAGTGTGCTAACTTTCTGCTTTTGCTAGTTCCTCCACAAACATTTGTAGGAGACAATCCCAGAACTCCCAGTGGGTCCAGCTCTGCCATCCCACTGCTGCGTAGTGCCTGAAGTGCTCAGGGCAGTAGCCACGCTGCCTAAGGGGAATGACAAGGCAGTAGGGGATGTGGAGTCCGGAGGTAGTGAGTGTAACCCACCCACAGCCACACTGATGCTAAGGATGCTTCTGTGTGCAAGCTAGCAGTATCTTTAGGTGTCACTTTGTTCTCCAGCCTCTTAGTTCAACTTGCTAGAAGAAGGCATCCCTCCAAAATACCTTTCCATTAGGACAACTGCGACCTAACTCCTCTGACTACAGCTGTGCTCTTAATGCTGTGTGTTGTATGAAGGCCTGTCCCTGAAAACTGATGCTGGCCCCATTTCAGTGTGTCCTGTTTTCATTTGTTTGGGGAGGCTGTGGTGTGACAGCCTTCCTCCTATCACTCCATGAAACCCTGCCCTGGGTTCAACGGAGCCTTGCGTCCCATGCTTTGAGACCCTGAAATCAATCATGTTGGTTTTTTACGTCTTCTTAGTTCTCAACAAGGAGAAAAACACTTTCAACTGCATGTCAGGCTCTCTTCTTTCAGCTGGAGCTTTTCTAGCCTTTTCTAAGGGGAAAAATGACAGCAATGTGCTATTTTGTCTCCCTGACTGACATTGTTTCAATGGTAGAGTTACAGGTATTCAGGAACTCACCATTACAAGCAATTCCTCTTCTTAGAATTGCCCTGGGATTCCACATGTCCCTTGAAAACAGCAAATTCACTTCTGAAAAGGCCTCACTAGAAACCTGTTCATTATAAAGGAAAGAATTTGAAAATTCAGTGGAAAATAATTATAAGATTTTCCAGGATATTAATAATTCAGACGATGAATGTAGAAAATAAGTTTGTAGTGGCTGGATGTACTTATGAGTCAGAGGTTGGAAAGTTTATTGTTCTAGCAGAAGAATAGTATAAGACAAATAATTAAAGGCTCTGTCACTTTTGCTAAATGAAAATCTGAAAAAAAATCAATCTAAATGTACAGTTGTCTGTCAGCAGCTGTTCCAGGTGCAAAGATACAGATTTTTCTCTTAGAAAAATTCCCATCCCCTGCAAAAAACATGAGCTTTCCTGAGGTTCAGTAAGCCTCATAGGGGAACATAGGTTTTGCACTGGTCTTACGCACGATGTAGTCTCACTCAGAAAAAGCTGCTGCAGAAGTGAGAAAACTGTAAGATGGGCAAAGACATCACCAAACCAAACAGCAAAATCATTTACGATATTGCCTAAATTAAGGAGCTAAAACTATTCTTGACTGGTTTCATTTTGAAAATGTAACTTGAAAAACTTGGAAAAGCTTAAAATCTAATAACTACAAAACCTGAAAACTATTACATTACAGTTATTCCTTTCTGAATTTCACTTTAAATGTCCCGTTTTCTTATAGTGGGCCACCATATAGTCAGGGGCTGTAAGATTAGGGTCTCTAGAAAAAGCTGGTGTACTCTACATGGTAGTAAAGCTAGATAGCTGATTGATGGTGCATGGGGTTAAAGACAGCAGTGTAATTTTTCTAACAGGAGAATTTGCTTCTAGGTAAGTAGATTTCCTTGCTTTAAGCTCAGACAGGAAGACAGAGAACTAGAAAAATACGTAGCTAGGTGTTTAATGAAAAACACTAGAACTGCTTTTGATGGCTGTTCACACATCGTTCTCATCTGCACGTTGCAATACATCAGTTTAGCTGTTCTAAAATGTAACTTAAAAATACTATATGCAAAGATTTTGATCAGGCTTGATTTACAACTGGAAGGGCCTAACGAGACCCTTTGTGCAAAATGCAGCGATGAAGACATTCAAAACAATGTTGTTTCTGGTACGTGATAGCTGGAGGACAAAATTTTTGTAGAAAAAAATATTTCTTCAGTTAGTCAGCATGTACTTTGAGGCCCTGGTACACCTGTTTCATCAAGCTGACTAATGCTTGCAAATCTGCCTGTACATCTGCAGACGAATACTTCAGTTATGTAGGCTTTCACATATGAAGTGACTGTCGTACATTTTGTTTGAATATTAGTTTTCTAGAGCATCAGCACACATCTGGGCTGTTACATAGACAGGCTTATATTCACATGGATATCCTGAAGCTCAAAAAGGTACAATATGTTCTCAGTTGTTGCAGTGGAAATGAGTTTTTGTGGGCTGGGACTGCATTCAGTCCAGCAGCACATCTTTGAAAATACAGCCTATGAAGGACCACTGCTTTTGTCACCATGTCCCTGGTTCTTCTGCCTGCAAACCTCTGCTATGAAGAGGTCACCATCCTAATTCATTGTCCCAGTGCAGACCAAAGTGATGGCAGAAGACATAACTGCTACATCAAAGACAGCCCTGCTCTGCCTGTGTCAATGTACTCAATGAACCGAGCATTGCTCATGTTCAGTCCTTCTGCACCACTTTCATTTTTTTTAAAAACAATGCATTGATTTTTTTTCTGCCAAGAAAAATTTCTGAGCACAATAAAACGGTCACCAGAGAACAAAATTATAACTTTTATACTTATTGAATGACTTTTTTGCTCTTGGAAAAAAACAATAGTATACAAAAGTTGTCAAAATGTGGCATATTTGAATCTGCAATTGTTCAAATTAGATACAATATTTATTGTTGTAGTATTTGAATGCATTTATAGGCTTTCTTTTTAAAATGAGCTTTGTTTAATGTGTGCCATGTATCTAGCATGAAAAAATTACTTATTCTGCCTATTTTAGTATTAATCAGAATTGCCTGTGTATAAACTGGAGAAATGCATCTACTGCAAAGAGGAGGGTAGCTTCTTTAATACTTGTTCTTCCAAGATATGGATGAACAGAAAAAATACAAAGTGATCTAAGAATAGGTGATGTTTACAGGGCTCTTTTTGTTGAGGATCAGCCAGTGAAATGTATTCTGAGTACATATATTAATATCCTTTGTAAACAAGAAATTTGTTTGGAGCCGATGTAGGGGGTAAAAAAATGTTATTTGGCATCACAATGTTCAGTGATAACTGGTTTGGAATTTTGACTATTTACAGAGAAGTTGCAGTGTGACTTTTCACAGTATGAAATTAATCACATTGACTGTTAAAAAAATAAAAGATTAATTAGTTTTATGTAGTGTTGTATCATTTAATGTGGTAGCTGTTAAAAATAGATAACCAGAGGCTAATAGATGTTAATGGTCCCTTTCACTATTAAAAAATCAATGTTTCTTGGACAGAGAATATCCTAATGTGTTCTTTTTGCTTAAAAGTGTTTGCTTTGAAAATACCCAAACAAATAAGTCTGCATTCACAAATCATCTTTGTTTCACCAGCACTTGAGTTTTCATGTCAAGTTTGATAAATATTTTCTGTGCAAATTAACCGTGCACTTCAAGAAAGAGGAAGACCGGGTGTGTTACTACTTGTCTTCCAGTAAGAGAAACAGATACTTAGTACTTATATTTTTCTTAAAATATTATTTTGCATATATTCATGTAATTTTTTAAGGGCCACATCTTCTAGGTTAAATAACCTTTCCACAGCTTTTATATATTTATTTCAAGCTTGTTGGAGAATAGTTAGATTTTCAAATGTAAGTAATTAAAATTGTAAGCTATTGAGTTATTGACAAATACTGAGCTATTAATCAAGCTAAAAAATTCTACAATCAGGGTTCAGTGCTCTGAAGCACTGTAAAATAATAGTATTTGTGTTCAGTGATGCAAGTAGCCACAATTAAGCAGTTCACTTGACAAATGAGATAGTTCACTTTATTTTGCACTTAATTGAATTGTACATGCTTGGTCACCATTGTCTCCTTCCCTTTAGTTTTGGTTTCTAGCCATTTAAACATACACATTTATTAAAGAGAGAGCAATTAAGTTGTTGCCGGCCATTGGTTCTAAAAATGCAGACATCAAGTGCTGTCCCTTAAAACATTGTGCAGGGTAAAAATCATTAATATCCCTCTAGAAAAGTTCTTAATTTTCCTAACAAAAAGTCTGATGAGCATGTAGGACTCTGTCACAAACAAATGAAAAGTGAAAAGGAAAAATACCCTGTAAGATGATAATACATGTAATAAATCATTTTTACCAAACAGAAATATAGAGAGATTGTTTCTTCACATTTTATTTTAGTTAGCAATGGTATTTGAATTTCAGCAGCCCTGTCTCACCTTGCTATCTTGTACCCTTTTCTTTCTATGTTTGCAGTCTGTTTGTATTGATTCTGAATTTGTAGCATCTCACTCAGTTTTGTTTGTTTGTTTGTTTTTAACAAGCTGTGGTGTTGAAAACCTAAGCTCTGGGTTTCATTTCAAGATCACAAAAAAAAAGCATTTTTAGTCTGGATGGGAGAAATGTATTAATTAAATGCAAATATCTTCCTTAGAAGTAAGAAAACAGGAAGGTAATTGTAACGTGGTGGTTAGTTTTTCCAATGTGTCTTATTGAAAAAGGTGGTCTCAAAAACCCTAGATTCTTCCAAAGCAATATGAAGAATTTAATTACAAACAGTCACAGAATATGTCCAGGATATAGGTGTAACAATCAGACATGCATTTGTAGGTAAGACTGTAGCTGGCACCGACAGAAGATTTTGTCAGTCTCTGAGGTCCAATGCATGAGGATTTTTTTGTGACTAACGAGTGCTGCATTAAGTTTGGGGGAAATAAGTCAGGCATATGATGTGTGGTGCAGGCTCACTAGCTTGCTGAGTCATGTTTTGTATGGCATGATGCCCACAGAATCTCAGTCAATTCCTGCACAAACATGTCACATTTGCTAAAGTGGTCTTGAAATTTTGGGTATGTGTCTTCCAAGAAAGCCCCAGAGAAGTGCACCTGCAGTTCTCTTTGGAAATTACTGGGAAGACGAGATGTTCCTGCCCTTACGGTTTCCTGTTCACAGCAATAGAAAGCACTGATGGCACAGTGTTTTTCTTTTCCATTGCAGGCCCTACCAGTGTGGTCACTGCTCCCAGTCTTTCTCCCAACCTTCAGAGCTGAGGAACCACGTAGTTACGCACTCCAGTGACAGGCCTTTCAAGTGTGGCTACTGCGGTCGTGCCTTTGCTGGTGCCACTACACTCAACAATCACATCCGGACACACACTGGGGAAAAGCCCTTCAAGTAAGTACTTGAAGACAGCAGCCTTTTCCAGCTGAGATTAGAGAGGGACATGCATGGCTTCTATTCACTAGCATCACTTCTCCGTACCAGCACACGGCAGAGGTTCCCTAGAAAGCCAATGTCAGACCTCCAGATAAATCTGTTAGTGGTGTGACTAAAATCAAGGTTAAACCAGCCTTGGGTTTGGGTGCCTTGCAAGCCCTAAACAATTTTCTGTCCTCTGATGAAGACTTGATTGTTTTAATTAAAGCTGCTGCCAGGGAACCATAGCTGAAAATACAGGCAAAAGTGGGACAGGCTATGCTGTAAGAACATTAATATGATCCTTTGATGTCTATATGCTGAAGTAGGCGGAGCTTCTCATAAAACTTTGTTTGGGTCTGGTTAAATAAGAGGGAGAAACATGCATCTTTTTTTAGTCTCAGAATCACTGCATAGAAAATACTGGCTTGTGGCATAAGTTTGGTAAGATCATAATAATAAGTTGATACTGTTCAGCTGTCCAAGACAAGAAAAAAAAGAAGACACCTGGTCAAGATGGTTTTTAATTAAACAGACTCTGCTTATTTCTGCAGTTTCTGTTAACTGAAAGCAAAGGCAAGCACACACATGACTCTCAGAAATTTTCCCTCTATGCTCACCTCCAGCCATCACACAGCTGATCCAGGTGGATTTTACCTTCTGTTGTGCAAGACTCAGCCTACCTAACAGGAGATTTTCTCCAAGATACAATAAATATTTTCCATATTTTGTCTGTGCCTTTGCTGAAATGACAGGCACAAATTTTGTGGATATTATACCTGGACAATCCCACTTTGGAAGAAAAATAATGTATTAATATCAGTGTATAATGTATTGCTATAAATTCTTTTGGAAGCTACCTGATGTTCCTAGGATGAATGGGAATAAGTGTAGAAGAAGGTATGTGTCTTTCTCCGTTCTCCAAGGACTGTCTGTCCTCTCTCTACTTTTCTTCATTTGTCTTTCTTTTCTACTTTTGCTGTACTGTGCTCTCGGTCTGGTTAATGTAAGAGAGCTCAGCCATGGGGCCTGTCAGAACCCCTCATAACAAGCTCGGTAGAGATACCAGTAGAGATGCTTTGCCTCCATATATGGTTGAAAGGAAGCATGGCCTCCATACATGTCTCTGCTGGGGGCAAGGGGACAGCGCCAAGAACCAAATACTGCATATCCAGTACAGAAGAGCTTGCATACCAGAAATCATGGTGAGGATAGTGTTGTAGGTGGCAAAACACAGAAACTCAGACCATCTAAGCAATGACTCCTTTAGAGCCAGTCTGTTGAACACTCAGAGCCCATAGAAAGTGAGCCAAAAATAGTGTAAGCAATCAGATTGATTTTATCTAGTTGCTGTGTAAATAGATTTTAGTAATTAATGGAAGAGGTTTCTGGGTCAAAATGGAAAATAGATTTCTTTTAATGTTAAGGTGTTACTTATGTGTAACCTTGTTGACTCCACTTAATTTTTTTCCTTAACATCCTGTTTTTGTCATGTTTCCAATAGATCTGCTATTTTGCCCCATTTAGAGTCATTATTTTTCCCCTTTGGTTTAGTAATTTTTTTCCCCTTTTCCAAAATGGTCTTGACTGCAGCACAATTTCATTTGTGAAAGTGCTTAATGTATGTACTACAATTAACCAGTGGTCTGGGATTTGTTTGTTTGTTTTGCCCTGCTTCTGCTTAAGTATGTAAGTATTCCCGGATGTATCTGCCCATTCTTAAAGGTGCAGGGCAGAGCAACAAAAAAATGTGGATGCTTTGTACTGCTTTTTTATGATGTATGGCATAATTAGATTCTTGTAAGACTTTTATTTTGTTTCTTCCATAAACTCAAGAAACAGTAGCACCAATTTGTCTCTGGAAGACTTGCTGAAGTATTTGCAGTAAGCTGACTAGTAATTTCACATGAAGCTAAAACTGGAGCTGCAGATCTTCCCATCCCTGCTAGTCAGATAAGGGGACACATATGCCCTGATCCTGCAAGCTGTTCAAAGGGGCAGATTTTCCTCCCATGCAGGACTGTGTGCATTTGAGAGAGAAGTGGCAGAAAACTTATCCAGAAATTGATCCACTCTCTCTGCTAGAGGAAAAAGAGATAGCTGCAACTCATCTGGATGTCTCATCACCATTTGGATCCTCCTTAGAAAAGGAAGGGTCCAAGACCTGGTATTAAGTAATCTTAGGAAAAAACTTCAACAAATTCTAATAAACAAGAACCGTAAATGGGACAAACAAGATTTCTGCCTCTTGATCATGTAATTTAGGTTTTCTATGTTTGTTTACAAAGGGATTTTGAGTGCACACATACCAAAAAAGTGCAAATTGGAAAAGTCTGTTGAGATGGGGTTTCTGTACCTCAAAAAAATCTGTATTTTTGGTAATGTGCATGCTTCCATTGAATAATATTTTTACTATTAGCAAGAACAACCATGCGTGGATAGTGCCAAATTACTTAAATTCTACCTAACTTATTTTAAAAATAACAGGCATAATTTTAAATGTATTACTAAGTTCAATTTCATAGGTCAAAATAGGCAGTCAACTGGACAGTTAACTTGCATCTACTGTGAATGCAATCTCACTATTTGTAATGCAGTAAGGCACTTATGTTTGTAAGAGGTATTTGGGCAAATTACAGTGTGCATGGCTTAAGTAGGCAATGTCAAATGCTAACTGTATGTTTCTATACATATTATTTTCAGAAGGTCGTTTTAAAAATAGTGAACATAGAGTGACAGTGTTTTAAAATACTTCAAATTAATTGTTTTTTAAGAGGAAGCCTGTGGTTAGTTAAAAAGCTTTTTCTTTGAGAAGGCAATTTCTTTGTAGGTCTTAGGTAACTTTGGATGCATGGTGGAAGAATTTTCTATTTGCTTTTCATTACAGATAACAATGCTAAGTGAGGTTATCTGTAGTCAAAGCTTTAGCTGCATTGCCTGGACTGCAGGTCCAGTTAGAAGGGATTTCTTTTCATGTCATCACAAGCTATCAAATCAGCCTCACCACTGCAAAGTTTTCGTGTATTCTTATCTTACCGAAGTCTCCACTATGGCTGCTCGTCTGGGAACAAAGCTCTTAAGCAAATTAAAAGGTAGGAGAAAAAGGAAAATTATTGGCCACCCCCATTTGCTTAAATTCTTCTCTCCCAGTCTTTTCCATTTCAGAAAAATTAAAGACTGGCCTGCAGAGTCAGGGTTATGCAAACATCTAATATTCAGGAGCCAACCAAAAAGAATTAGAGGAAAGATTCACACTGGAATAACCCAGGTGTTTTTCATTGTTTCTTACTGAAATGCAAAACTGGGGAACATTAATTTCAAGTTGAATATAGATGTTCTACCTGCAGTGACATCTCAGCTCTGTCCTGGCTTTAGTTCTTTTTTTAACCCATTCAAATTATTTTAAAATTAGTGGTAAATGCAGTTCTTGAATGAACTCTTAAAATAAATATTTTGAAAATATCAAATGAAGATATTTTTTCCTAAAATAGATGTTCAGCATTTTTTCACCCAAAGGTTTTCACACACAAACTTGGAAATTCAACCAATCCTGTCTATAATCCCCAATGCCAATGTTTTGAAAGCACTGTGAAGGAAACAAGCAGACCAGTGACAATGGGAGCTATCTAACCAAACTCAGAAACGCCAGTACCTTAGAAGTATCCAAAAGACAGTGACGTTCATGTTGTCTGTGAATTTAAGAACCTTTTTGTTTACCACCCCCACCCAAGCAAATCACATAGGGAAACCTTGTGGCAGAATGAAGTCTTGTGTTTGATGAGGTTGAATTGTTGGAGTACAACATTGCTCCTTACAATTACAATGAAAACACACACACACACGTTGTGAATAAAGGTAACATAAATCCAGTTTTCACTGATGGCATCTAATTGTGTGAGGACTTTTAAGTTGCTTCTTTGGATCTACGTTGTGTCAGGGGCTGTTTAAATTACTCTCAAATTCCATCATATGGCTTAAGTGGAAAGTAAGTGGTCTCTCAATTAATAGGTATCATTATTGCCAATGCATCTACCTACACTTGAAGCTTAACCACAAATTTGGTCTATGTCTAATAGCCAGGCTTGTGCTCGGTCCCCTGGTTACTTTGTGAGGGGCTGAAGGAGAGGTGGACTCTTTTTCCTACCTGACTGTTTTGGCTACCATTCAACCTTCCAACACGCATCAAACGTGTGGCTTGTAGTATAGAAACATGCACACAAAAACTTGTACACACATACTCATGTGCCTCATAGATGCAGGTCATTGCAGTGGTTGTTCTGCTGCAACAGGCTAGGAAAGGATGGTTGAAAGAGGGAAAGAGTACACCATAATTCAGAGAAAAAATATTCCTGCTTTTCTTCCCATTCCTACCTACCGTGAGAGTGTCATGCTGACTGCTGTGACACAGTTATCTTCACCTTTCCTATCTGGCAACAGCTTCTCCGAACCACATTGAAAAGAGGAGTCAAGGGCCTAATACAAGTAAGCCAGGTATTTATATATCCCAAACTATAGTCCTGAAAACACCATCCACACACTTTACAAGGGCCTAAAAAATACTAGGCACCGTGGGTACTATCTGAAGTTTGCCTGGCTACGTAAGAAACCCAGGGGAATTAGGTGCTTTGCCAAAGGCTTTATTCTGACTTTTCCCCAAGGGCTGTATAGTACAGACAACACAGTCCAACCAGTAGCAACACTTGGCACCCATAGCCCTCCTGTGCAAAGGGCAGGTGCTGGTAGCAAACAACTTATTTTTTTCTGGTCTCTCTTTAGCATCCTTCTTTTCTGTGTCTGTACGAAAGTGTCCCACAACAGCCTGTAGCTAGGACCTTAGAGCACTCCCACAGCAGAAGCAGCTTGTGGATAAAGGATGGGAACTTGCATTATAAAGGAATTCAGTGAGCCTTGCTCTGTGCTTTCAAAAGCAATGCAAGGTGTGAGAGAATGCAGTGCCCAGCTCTACCCTCCCAGGCAAGCTCCAGAAAGGGTAAGGAGGTCTGCCACATCTTCACAGGCAGCAGTTTTAATGAGTAACTTTGTCTTCTGATCACCTTATAGTCTTTCTCTGATTCACATATGGCCCCTAGGCATGTTGATATAGTATATTCCATTTATTTGGCCAGGCGTTTAGAAGTCAGGTGTTGCCACATCTGATTTTTAGGTTATTTTGCAACTGTACCACTTACAGTTTGGTTAGGCAAGGTTCCAGGCTTCCCGTTACTCAGCAAGCAAAGTGCTTGTCTTTGTAGATATCAAAATAACAAAACTATCAAGTTCAAGTAGATGGCAATATCTCATATGGACTAAGTTAACCCCTCAGCCTTAAAATCGATTCTAATGCCTCTGTGATAGATATAGATATATATGTATATTAAAATAATACAATAATTTGCAAGTTTGTCAGGCAATGAAAGCTAGTATATTTTGACACACTAATCCAGTAACTAATCAGTTTTCTAATAAACAATCAGCAGTACACTAATGTGTCATCAGCACTTCAGGAGCTCTGGAGAGTGGATGATCTGCACATAGACGTTAATGAATACCCCAAAAATCATTAAGTAATCAATACTTCTGAGTTATTTTCATTGAGCTGATAGGTCTGATACATTAAAGCTGACATTTTACATTTGTCAAGATCACAGTGCAGTTTTTAGCAGTGGAACAGACTGCTAAAAATATTCCATGAAAGACAATAAAAGAAACACAACTTAAAAGTGTTGACATTTTAGATTGGTACAGTAGCTTGAATGAATGACTCTGTAATGTCTGTGCTAAATGCTCCTGAAGCAGAACTTTCTTACTAAAAATTACCAATGTGAAGAGCGTTCTACAACTATGCATATGTATAAATATATTTTTTCTTTTGTTTTTTTTTTTTTCTTTTGTAAGCAGCTAGATCAGTGGCAGTTTACTTTCTATCATTCACATCAGTGAAGAGAGAAAGATGAATATGAATTAGCTGAGCCCTTTGTTTTCCTCACTTCTCCTTTGAAGGTGAAGAATTCATCGTAGTGATGCTTTTATGATAATCTTCTTTGAAGATAAAACATCACACAGCACCATTAAATCAAAGGTGGCTTTTGGAGTGAGCGCTGTACAAGGAGAATCCACTGTATCTGTATTTGCAACTCATCAAACGCCCCTATCTGGTGTTCAGAATGCAAATTAAAAGGGCGCTATTTGGGAGATTAAATACAATAGATTCTCTTTCAGAACAGGGGTAGGAGACTCATTCCAAGCTAGCAATAACCCCTGCCCTATCCCCTCCAAAATTCAATGGCTTTGTTCATTTGTTCACACATTATTTTTGTTGCAGATTATGGTTCTCTAAAGAGAGGACAGGGTAGAAAGGGAGACTATGTAAAAGACAGTGAGGCAAACACTGGTGACTGTTACGAGTTCTTGCTCAACCCACAGATTTCTCAAATAGTGTGGATGTTTTCAGATAATTAAGTAAGCACTAACTCTATGTGCCTATTTAAAATGAACCCCACTGCATAGTCAGATCAGATAAACAAAGAGTTTTCTCTTGTTCTAGCACTGAACGATTATTGCTTTGTGGTTTCTTTTCTCCAATAAGCAATTGTGGATTTTAAATTAGCAGAAGGTGAAATTCTATTTGTCATGAATTTCTCCTAGGGGTTACAGAGCAGAAAACTGCAGACAAGCTGCTTCTTTGATGGCTCACTCCTAAAAATCTCTTTTTGTTCTTTATCTATTTGAACTGACAGTGATCAGAGCTACAGCAGGACAGGCCTCTCTGGAGAAATCACCTTCCCCCTGTCTATTGACAGATTCTTCTGTTCTGAATCAGACAGGCCTTGTCCCATCATAGGCATCAAGGCCTTGGAAGTAGCCACCAATTAAACCTCTTGAGCCAGTAAAATCTGAAGCCACTTTTGAGTGTCTGTTCTGATTAGGCAGGATGAGACAAAGCCCATCACCCACCCACCCCACCCCCCCCGAGCAGCTCCCTGGTCTCAATTTTCTCTCTTGCCTTCACCAGGTGCGAGAGGTGTGAGAGGAGCTTCACACAAGCCACCCAGCTGAGTCGACACCAGAGGATGCCCAATGAGTGCAAGCCAATAACAGAGAGCACAGAATCAATTGAAGTGGATTAACTGATTGACTGGTTGGAATTAAACTGCAAGGAAAGTCATGATTAAATGTCACGGACACTTAAGCAAAACCAAAGATTTCCTCTGAGCAACTTTCAATCAGTCCCAGAAAACCAAAAGCAGTAATAAAATAAGTAAGATGTTAAGAGATATTGATCCTGGCATGGAAGTGAGACCAGGAAAGAGATTATTTATTTATGACTAGGGATGAGTCTTATTTCAATTGACAAGTTACTTGGGACTGTTAACATTTCGAGTCCCGCCATGTATTGCTTTAATTCTAAAAGCCTTTATAATTGTTATTTAATGCCAAAGTGAGGAATCTCAAGGGTTCTTCTGCCCGTAGTTATGACTGAGAATGCACATGGACTTGTTTATTCTTGCACCTTTTTTGTAGCATGACTCAAAGGACCCAGATGTAATCCGTGTATTTGGCTGGGCTGGGCTAAGTTGATCTTGATGTGGCTATAATAGAAATTGCTGTGTGGGATAGGAAGTGATCAAAAGCTATATCTGGGTCAGTGTCAGCCTCCTCAGACCAAAGGGCATTTCATTTCCATAGTCTCATGCCTCACACTGTGTGCACTTTTTCATGCAAGTAGTTTCATTCAACAGCATTGCATTTGCATAGACATTCTAGGAAAAAAAAAAAAGAAAAAAAGGGGTAAAAAAAAGGAATGTTGTATATCTGCAAATATACATTATATAAGGAAGCCAGTAGGAAAACTATGTTAAACTAATAGAGGTCTCAAATTCAGTCTAATAGCTATGAAAGACAGAGATGGTAGAAACTATTTTAAATGTTTAAGATTCCAGTCTATGTGTAAGTCATATTTTGAGGAGCAAAAACCAAGGTGATGCTTTTTGTTTGGGTAATTGATTTAATGGCTTGCTGATTACTAGGAAAACTGATAAGAAATCCAAGCTGTAGTCCATTGGCATTTCTAGTCTGTTGGTTTGGATCAAATTGAAAATGCTCCTGTATTAGATGAAACTTTGAACATACTTGGACTGAGCTTCAAAACAAAAGCTATATCTGAACTCAGTTACTTTGTAAATGGCTTGGAGGCTTCATAATATTCACTTCATGGAAATTTGCCTGGTACAGTTGTGAATGAAAAGAAGCCAAAATATTCCCAACACCAATGTAAAAAGCTCAGATGTCATTACGTTGGTTCAATATAACAATTTCCATATTGGCTTTTTTCAAGCTTTTATCCTTGATGTATTTCAGATTTCATGATTTTGTCTAACCAAAGAATGGTTTTCACTTTTAGAGACCAGCAGTGTTTGTTTATATATTGATTGTCTTAATGCTAGAGCTGTAGTTTAATAAAAATGTAAAAAAGACACAAAAAAAAAAAAAAACAAAACACAAAACAAAACAAAAAAAACCAACAACCAAACCCAAAGCCAACAAGAAGCAAAACCTAAAGAGTTCTGAGGTCATGCTATATCATAAGGTAAAACTGCAAAATAAATTTGTGGAGTTTATGGGGATTAAAACAGATTCATTCAGTTTTGCACCAAAACTGAAGTGCTGGGTGGCTCATAAGGGCTCAGTTGATTATATTAAATATTTTAAAAGCATTTATGGGGATGATTTTAAATATGTAGAGATTTAAGTATCCAATTCTGTAAAGGGCTAGACAGAATCAGCTACAAATTCAGACCATTTATGAATTCTGCAAAAAGCTTAAGCAGAAAAAGAGCATACAGTAAAATTCAAATACATTTAAAAGGAATTTAAATCTAAGGCATCCTTACTTCAGGATGTGTGTTTATTATATTGCAGAAACTATGCTGCAGAATCTGGATTTTCCAAAGCCTTGCAGGGAATTACTTCAGGAGTTACTGTATTTGTGTTTGGCCATCAAAAATGTAAAACATTGTGGAAAAAAAGATTTTTTAAATAATTTTTTTAACAAGGACCACATTATGTCATAAAGAGGCTTTGGCCCCGGGAGTTTTTCAGCTCTGTTTCTCAGTACAGAGATACAGGGAGTGAACAATTCAGTTGCCACTTGCCTGATTTTATCCTCCAAGCTATGAGATTCTTAGCTACTATATAAATGTGTTTGGTTTTTTGTTTGTTTGTTTGTTTGTTTTTTAGGTTCAAAGAAGCATGGGAAGCTGGGTAGGAAGAATTGCCACTTAAAGGTGACTAATTGAACACTGTTTTGTTCCTAGCAAGGCTGATCAAACAGAAAAAACCCAAAATCTGGACCTAAACCTTTCAAACCCTTATGCCTGGTAGTTTACACCTTTCCTTATTTAAGAGACTAAATGTAAAGTAACATCTTGCTGGGGTGCCAGCTTTTAGTTAACATTTGAACAGCAGCTGTAGATCGTTTCTTCAAGCAAATAGATATTCTCACAAAAAAAAAAAAAAAGAAAAAGAAAAGAAAACTAAACCAAAACCAACCCACCCAAAAGCAGAAATTTATAGACTAATTGGGAAAAGAGATATGTTGTGCTCTGAAAAGCAAATGCGAGCTATCTGTTAGATCACTGACTTGTGCTGTTGTGTTATCTAACTGTGCTCTCCTGTTCAGGGATTCAGGGATGTGCTTAGCAGTAGTGCAGAGCACTCAGCCTCTTGCAGAAAGGGATTTATATCTGGATCTTACAATGCAAATAGCACGTAAGTATGTGCTTACAGATATTGCAAGTTCTCTGCTGAATAGATAGGCTTTCTATTATGTTTTTAATTAAACATGTGTCTAAATTTTCTCCTGAATGGGTGTGAAGTAAAGATAACTTACTTCAAGATTTTACTGGATTTTTAAAAAATGCCCCGGAGTAGGATTTCTGCAGAACTTACTTTTTTTCTTCCAAATAATTCTTTCTTGTGTAAATCACTCTATTGTGCCTGCTGCCTAAGCACAGTTTCAGTTATTGTATTATTTTATACATGGCACTTTCACAACAGATTTGGCAGCATACAGAAGCAATTCAGTGAAAACCCGTGATTTCATGGTGGGTTTTTCTTGAGTACAACATTTGGTATTCTGTTACAATATAGCAAATGTAAAACTAACATGGACAAGCTAAAATACATCCTAGGTTTGGACTAAACAGAATCTAGTTTCTGTCTGCACTTCCCTAATGCTGAGTGAGTTTCTGTTCATGTATTGACAGAACAACCATACATTTAGGTCTATTATGAATACAGTATGTGTTTGCACACAGTAAACTGAAGCAGTGAGTGTAGTACAATTATCTTAAATGTAGTGATTATGTGCCTGCCTTTTCAGAATTTCTGAAGCACTTGGCATCTCTGTTTTGTAGTCTGGTAAATAAATACAAGCTTGGGTTTTTAATTATTTTTTTTTGTCCAACCCTGAGCACGTTGGAACTCATATTTAAAAGTTGTGCCTAGTTCTGATTTTTTTTCCAGTGTGAAATTTAATATACATTCATAGAGTTATTCCTTTAGGTCCTTTTTGAACTTGCAGTTATAGACCCCAGATATGATGTTTTTAAATACAATTTGATTGTCTTCCATGAAAGAAAGCTGAGTTGAGAATAATGTAATAATCACAGCACATTAGATACTAGAAACTTACAAGCAATGATGTGTATATCTTTTCTTTTGGTAACATCATCTTTTAATTACTATTTATTATTCATATGGTGCCACTACATTATGTGATGCTGTCCTGACTATATGATGTGATTTCAGATTAATAAATAGGTGAAAGTCCAAAAGTAAGTCCTCATTGCTTTTGAGAGTCATTAACTGCTATGACTTTTTTTTTAAAGTTATGGTTAGAGCACTCTTCCATCCAAGTGCTTTTTTAATATTTTGTCTAGATTTTGGAAGTTTTGACATCATCAAACCAATCTGAAAAAGTGCATAAATCCACCCAATAGATGTAGAGTATGCTGAAGGGGTCCTCTGTTGTAATAAAAATATTAATGACACTGTAATTAGAAAGGTAAACAACTTGCTTGCATTTTTTAAACTTCATGAAATTGCATCTTTTTTACTGCAAAGGACCAATTAAGTCATGCATGTAGCTGTATTCTTGTGATATCAACTGTAAAGATTACATTGTGTTTAAATGAAAATACCAGGCACACATTTAAAAAGAAGACGAAGAAATGTAAATATATTTGATTAATAAAACATTTCTATTACCATATCCTAAGCCTTTGTTTTGTGTTAAGATTACATATGGAATTTTGTGCATGTTGTGGAGAAACCCAAATATGCTTAAATGCGTGTGTGTTGAAGGCAGCCTCAAATAATCACAGTGCCTTGCTGTAGTTTTCATTATGAGCTTCCAAAAGGGTTTTGCAGCTCAGTTGTTGCAAACTGATTTGCAGTGAGAAAAGAGTGAGACCAAGTTCAGTTTTCCTGGTGACTGGGTCCCAATCCTCCTACTGAGGTAGTGCTGAGGGCACAGTGCAGTCATATGCTCAAGCAATTTCTCAACCATGTTTTGGAATTTGTTTATGTTGCAAATCGTGTCATATTGTAACCAAGTTTTTCTATTCTGCATACTAGAGTGTGGGTTTTTTATGGTTAATGGCCTGAGGCTTGTTTAGTTACCTGAGTCCTGGTTTACAAGGATCACCATCTAGTGGACTAAGAAAGAATTTCAAAACTCTGGTTGGTGTGATGTCTGAGCTCATTGTTTAAAAATCATTCTAAAACCAAAGCTAAAAGCACTAGCCATGCTCCACTGCAAGGGACCTTCAGTGCCTTTTTTAACATTATTTCACAGCCATTGTATATGTCAAAGAGCAGTGATTAGTTCACTGAGTCACCCCTTGTTCCACTTGAAAAAATACCACTTGAGTATGAGAAAAATATGTCAGTTTCTGTCATTTTTCATGTTATATGACCTTTTACATAAGCACCAGAACCACCACGGTAGAATAATTGTGCAAAACTACTGTACTTGAGAAAATACTCAGGTAAATTGG
Organism: Phalacrocorax carbo; assembly: GCF_963921805.1. NCBI lineage: Eukaryota > Metazoa > Chordata > Aves > Suliformes > Phalacrocoracidae > Phalacrocorax > Phalacrocorax carbo. The sequence continues at coordinate 65,146,744 of NC_087548.1, read as the reverse complement.
CCAGCAGACTGCCTGCTGGTTTGCAAGTAGCAGGGATAGTCAATCATTCAAGGCATGCTTCTATACATCCAAGGAAAATTCTTTATAACAAGAAATTGTATTGAGTCACGCTGTATGAGATTATATTGCCAAACCCACGTAATCTGTCATGAGCTAATGAGACACAAATGTCTAAAGAGGGCGGCGGGTGGAGAAGTCCTTTGGCTGATGGCCCAATCTACGATAGAAGAGTCCTGGGGTCCACCTTCTTGCAACTCTTTGGGTTCATGATTTAAAAAGGGTGAGGCTCAGGTCTGCTAATATTTTTCTTCTAATACATTTACTGGGCTTTTTTTAGCTGGGCTAGGAATTTGCTGCCACCTTACTTTTGTCCCTGTATATGTTCACTGAGATCTGGGGAAGAATCAATCAAGTATTAAAGTACACGAGACCAGCAGAGCAAGACAGCATTGATTTTGTTGTTTGGTTGTTGGGGTATTTTTATCCAAATAAAGGGGAATTTGCTCCCAAACAAATATATAGAGACCAGCAGTTTCCAAGTCAATGCACACACTACTTAGGTAGTTTCCTCGGCACCACTGAGCATCTGCCAGTTAAAACAAGTCCAGTGACTTCTTAACACCACAGACCCAAGCTATACTTAAACTGATGACACACAGATGCTGGACCTGCACTTTAGCCTCCATGTACTGAATGTGCATTCTCCTGGCCTCACACTCACTTCTTTTCCTACTTGCTAAAGGACAGTCAGCAAAACATTTTGGCAGCAAACTTGATCAATCTCATCTTCCATGGTTGCAGGGGATCTGACAGCCTTCTGGACTAGTTTGATAAGGCAGGGTGCTTAACATACCCAGTTGTCTGGTGAAATAGAAATATACACCAACCAATGTACAATGATAATTAGGTGCCTAAGTTCTGTACAAGCCAGTGCACTGGATGGGGGTTTTGTCTTTCTCATCAGTACTTCCTGGTGGCCATCCTGAGGTAGATCCCTGACCAGCTAGTCAAGAGATAGCCATAGGTAACTTCTTTGCTCTAAATCTGAATCATTTGCATAGTCCTAAAACCAGCTAAGAAGACCACAGATGGGTGGACACAGCCACAGGTGGTTTCCCATCCACATAAGTAAGGCCATCAATAAAATAATAGTGTAGAAGACCTAGATCTTCAAACATGACTGGAGTTAGTGCAAGGGCATGGGGAGGGAAGAGGAGTATAGAGTCTATTATAAAAGAGATCAAAATATTTGCACTGAACTCAGTAGATCTCACCTTTGAAGACTACATTGACAAACCTTATTTTTTTTTCTAATTTTTTTTGTATTACAAATAACATCACTTGAAAGACACCTCAGTCTTGGAAAGTCGTATTAGTGAATCCTAGGCCATGCTTTGTAGCCACAGCTGGATCACTCCAGCTTTCTCTCAAATGTCTTCTTCTCCACCAACCACAGCAGATGAGTCTTACCAGTACTTCCCCATGGATTTAAACTTTATCCAGTCCTTAGTCTTCTCTCCCTCGTATCTTGGCTCTCATGATTTCCATCTATTATACTTTTATTTTTCTCTTCCCCTCTGACATTACTGCATTTAATCATTCTCCTCATCTGTAGAGTTTCTCCAAATAAGCTTGCAAATGACTAAGGAAAGAAATTGTATTTGTTTATATTGGCACAACAAATCACAGAAATACTTTTTTTTTTCCTATAATTTCAGCCTCAATAGAATGAGTCAAACTATAATAGTCATGCAGAGCCTTCAACCTGGAATTTTTTTTTTAGGGAGCCAAGAACATTTTGGCCTGCAGCACACACACTACTAGTGATTAAATATTCTTCTGGAAGCTATATAGCTTTTTTATTTTTGTTAGCCTTTTATTGGGGCAATTGTTTTCTGCTTATTCCCATGGCATAGAAGGTAATTAGATAGCCAGTAAATTAAAATTTTCATATAGAAAATACTTTCTATCAAGTAAAAAAGAGCACAATTAAATGTGTGCACTGAGACATACTTGTAATGTCTGTATGTTTGTCTGAGTCTTTCTTCATGTCCTCTTTTTTTTATTTAAAACATAAAAAGCCAATTTCTTCTGCTTACACATAAGATTCTCAACAAGGGGATAATATATTGCTGTAATATTGCAGCATAGTTCTGTACAATGAAATGCTGCAGTAGTGTCTGATCAGTCAGTGATAAGAACACCATGTAACTCCCATCTCCATTTTTGAAATTGCTTAGGTGATGAAGATATATGTTCCATGAATAGGGACGCAGATACAACTGCAAACAGTATCTGATTCATTACCATCAGCCTGTTTAACTTGTTTGCATTTAATGAGATACTGATAGAAAGGAGGCCGCACTGTTCTTTGACGGGAGGTAAGTGGATCTGGGAAGTTTAAGCTTTGAAGGAAATTTAGAAGTATATTGTATTGCCTTCCATCTTACTAGTTTTAATTTGCTCTGTGTTAATAGTAGAACTCCTAGAGAAAGATCTTCCAAGTAGACACTTTCAACAAAGATTGTTCAGATTGTTTTTCATTTTTCCCTCCAAGAATTTACTCTCTAGAAAAGTAGAGGGCTTGCTTGAAGTGAAAAAAGGTCCCTATATATTTTTCTTTCATAAAGAAAGAAAAATTAATTCCATTTTAATTTAAAAAGTCTCCATAAAAACGACTGGCTTGTGCATGGTTCCTCTTCTTCAAGAGCTCCTTTTCATCGGAAAAGTATTTTGAGAGATGCTTCCAGTCTAGGACTAATTACTACAGCAAAAAATTATGACTATTTGTACACTACAAATCATGGGTCTCCATAGTATATAAAGTTTTTTTCTTCTATGTAATCTTCTTAGTAACATTTTTGATTTTTAAATAATTGTTTTACTTTTTACTGTGGCTGCAAAGATCATCTATCTCTTTCAGTCTTCCATGGTCATATGGTCTTAATTCACTCTAAGTCAAGTCCTAATGAACTGCATTGTGCAGTTTATCATATGTATTAACAAGTCATACTGTAGGTTGTGGAAGAATTTTAAGGCATGTGTAGCTTTTCTCTTCCCTCTCTTTGGTTTTCCAGTACCTTTCTGATTTAGGATTTTTCTGAGTTAAACAAGGTTGCTGGCTTGCTCCCTTTCTGCCAGCAGCCTAAGTACAAGGGCTCTTTGCCCACAAAATCCCGTGGCAGACTCATGGCTACTTCAGTATGCTTCTACATTGCCTTTGGATGTAAAACTTCCCAGATCTGCTTCCATCCCAGTAAAGGACAGCATAGCCTCCTTTCTATTATTAGCTCATTAACTAAAAACAAAATAAGCAACCTCATGGTAATGACCCAGATGTTGTGTTTTCTTTTATTTGCCTAATTCTTGCTTTCTGTCATGTTGCTTACCATAATTGAAACCAAACATTTCAGAAATTGCAGAAGAGAAAAGGGATCTGTATCAGTGTTTACATATGGTTAACCTTCACTTCTTTTTGCCATAATTTGGTTTGTATCTCACTCACCTTTGACTGTGTCATTAACAGTACAAGCAAAGTCACAAGAACCAATACAAACTACTGGGCTGAATTAAGATGAAAGCTGTAATAAAATAGCACGCAAAATATATATTAATATAGTAAAGCCATTAAAAATTATACTTCATATTTGTTAGAACAAAGCAGAGGTGTCACTATACTGGAAATTTTTTTCATCCCTGCAGCTCTTACATATGTAGTAAATTAATTGTCTGTCAAAGTACCTTGGAGTGATGGCTTCATTTAAATGTATTTATTTGTTTGTTTGTTTGTTTGACTGATTGTTTGTTTGTTTGTTTGTTTATGGGGGGCTGTTTTTCACAAAATGCTCAACCTATTCAACCTACTTAGTGAGGCTGAGACGATGCAATCTATCCCCAAATCTGTCACAACCTTAGCTGTAGTCATTTAAAATAACCAATCCAATCATCCAGCTCTTGATTGTTTGATGTTCTTTCTGGCTTTACACTTTTGATTAAGAGGCTCAGCAAAGAGGTGAAGTTGCAGAATAGCAAAGGGTTCCTTGACCTAAAGAACTTGAAGTCAGCAGGTCACTTATAGTGACTGTGATTTATTGAACAATAAACACAGCCTCACCAAACCCTTTTCTTTCCTCACTGGCCTATTTTGCAGGCATCATATTCTTGTCCAGAGGATACATGCAGAGAACTTTCAGAAAGATTATTAAATCTTGATATCAGATAAAAAGTTTCTGTGATTCTGCCTAACCAAAATAATGTATTTTAATGAACTGATTCTCAGAAATGGGATAAACTAGTAATAACAATCCATCCTACTGAAGATTTTTAGCGTACTGTTCTAAAACAAAGAAAACACTAGACCTCATTTAATTAAAAATAAAACCTCAGCAATGAGTTTTCTGGAGAGAATCACATGAAATTTTAGAGAGTAAAGAGCATTTTTCTTGTGTAAAATTTTGTTACTGAAGCCTTGTGTGTAGTAAAAGGACAAGAGTTTGTCACAAGGAAAGATAAGCATGTCTTTTCAAGCTAAAATATCTTTTTTATTTTTTTTGCAGGGCATAAAAAAGAAAATAAATAAAAGAAAAAAGGCAACAGGAAAAAAGGCCTGATTACATGGAATAAATGTTTTCACTACTTTCATTCTTGGAAATGTAGTATGATTTATAACGATTTTAAGAGATGGCTTTGAAACACAAGTAAATTAATCACACTTTACTAAGGATCTAGGCCAGATTTAAGCAATCAAAACCTCTGATGGTTCTTGTACTATTTTTGTCTAACACATTTTTCTTAATAAATGTCTCCTGTAGTGTACAATCTTGCTGATCTACGTAACTCATGAATGATAAGTACAAACTCCCCTATCTATTTACAGGTACACACACTGGCATTCATTCTCATTCTCTCTCTCCCTAATCTTAAGTCTTTCTTCTTCAAAAGATCCAAACCTTTCATAAGGGAAAAGAAAATGGAAGGGAAGAAATTGATGAAGTTGAACGTTCATAAAAGCAAGAAGGAAACTTTCTACCAGGAAATATTACTAGCTTTAATAAGCTTCACCAGAAGAACATGTATATATCACACATAATTTTTTAATTAAAATTACTTCCCAGATAAGTGCTTTATTTGTCTCTGGGTTCAACATACTGCATTTTGCCTTGCATTAAATCAAGGTAATCTTCCACATGATAGATCATCTGGCTGCTGTCCTTACACACAGTAGTACTTGGGACTTTTTGACAGTCTGTACCCTACGTTTAAAATTAAATGCTCTGTGAAGGAATGAAAAATAAGCTTCTTCTAACCAAAACCTTTCCAAGGGAGATGGATGACTTTTATTCTGCACTGAGAGGTTCCCTCCAGCACATGCTGCCCTGGAGAGGGCGATTGCAGCCTCGCTGCTCTGCTGCCCTGCTCCAGGGGCTCTGTGAGCCCTCAGTAAGCTCTGATCCCTAACAGGGTGCCGAGCTGGCTAGATTCTTTCCTAAATGTGAAACTTGCAGAGCAATTAACAGCGCAGGGAGAGAAAGCCTACATACTGCTTTCTATCCCAAACTTAACCACATTTAAAATGGACTTATATATACAGATAAACAAAGAATGCCTTTCAATACCAATCATATAAAAAAGACAATTGTGTTTTCAGTAAGGAACTACAAGGCTTGGAAGCTCAAGCTTTCTGTTTATTTGTTTGCTTGCAACAGTGCTTTAAATGAACGCAGCCTGATGTAGAAAGCTGGTAAGCTGGGGTCTGGCTCCACATTTCATTCAGGGGCTGTTTGTTTTCTGTGCCCACCCATGTCACTCCAGATCTGCAATGTGTGAGAAGAAACGTGCCCACCACCAGTTCTGGGACCACTTTTGTGACATAATTTATGTTCATAATGCTCTTCCATGGTACCCCTGTGTTTCCAAATGCTTAATGTTGCTAGGAGTAAATGATTTCTTTCCACTACTGCTCAAAGTGCCAGAAGGCAGGAGAAATTTAAACACAACTAAGATCAACACTGTGAGTTTACTTGGCCTCCACATCTAGCAACACAGTCATAAATTTCTTAGGCTTCTTATTTGAGAATTTAAAAGGCCCTGTAGATTTGGCAAGTTTTCTATAACAATGCTTCTTCTATATGGCTTATAAATGTTGGAAATCCCAGGACCTTCACTTTGCATTGTATTTGATCAGAGGGTCACTGCGTGACCATGCACTTTCACAATCAGGTTCTGTTTCACTGCGGACCACTGCAATGGTGGCAACATCAAAATACCAAAAGCAGCAAGGAATGGTGTCATTGCAGTTCCCAATCTGCTTCTTTCAGATAGTTTTCCTGCTTACTAGAAATAGTCTCTCTGCTTAAATGTCAGATCTTTTTGTCCTTGGAGTTAATTTTGTTTGGTGCCCCTGCTCAGTACACGCATGTCTAAGAGCCTTATGACTGATCTTACAATACTTAAAAACCCAGTATTCCATTAGAATAAGGACACTGTCACTGGCAGGAGGCAACTGGGCACCATCTCTGATGGGATCTCTTGATGTGGTGACGATTATGAAAGAGTCATGTCACATTCATGCTGGCAAACCATGACTCCAGCAATCAGTCTTTTATCTGTGTCAGGCAGCGCTCAGCCATCCAAATTCTGATATTTGCTTTGCCATCACCAAACTGCAAATCAATGCAATCTGTATAGCTGCACATCTTATAACTAATGATGTCGTTCTGTGGTGTCTGTGGTAACAGGCAGCTTTCAGATGTCCAACAAATAACACTGGTTTAATTCTATCAAAGAACCCTTTATTATAGTAAGTACACACAAACTCCTTTACCCCAAGTTGGATTATGTTTTCCTCCTTAAAAAACATACTGTGGTTGAAGTTAGCGAAGCATTTTCCCCAAGTTGTGTATTATGCAATATGGAAAGTATTTCTCAAAGGATACACTATTGTTTGCTGTGAGTGACTTAGCCCCCTAAGGAAAGATAATGCTAGGCATTCAGGCAGTACAAAGAATGCTTCAGCAGTACTGTGAATAAATATAACGACAATAATGATTCCTGTGTCGTCATCCCCCGTCGCCCCCCCGCCCAAGTGCAAAGGGGAAATATATTCTAAATGTAGGTCAACCTTATTATTGTTACTATTAGAAATTTGTAACTGCCTTAGATAATACTATCTCCGTTTCTGCTGCCCTACTGCTGTAAGGAGTGCAATCCTGCAATTACTGGGCCAGCATCATGTTGTTACCTAAGAAACAGAGATGTTTTTAAAAATGACTGAAATACCTGGTCTCTCTCCTTTCCTCAGTCCCCTGCACTTAAACTGAGGTGCAAGAGAACTCTGAGGCATAGAGCTATTTTTTGTGATCACATCCCCAGTCTTCCCGAAGGCCATGTGCAATGCAAAGGTTCAAATAACAGATACAGAAAAGCACAGAGATTGTCCAACAACATCCATTAATTTCTTTCACCCCAATGGCATTGACTCCACTCTCAGCTTCATGAGTCATCATTTATGATCTTGGTAATTTACTGCAATGGGCATGAGATATACCACAAAATCAATGAACGAAGGCAAATTCAGAACTATGATCAGGGCCTGTAAGTCACTAATGTTCGAAAATGATGGAGTGAGAATTATTACATGGATTCCTATTGGCCTCAACTGTCCATGGTATAACTTGCCCAAGTGCAGCATGAGCAGACTCTTTATTGTACAGGAGTCAAGCTGCAGCCTCTGCTGAACCACCTGGCCTCTTTAGCACTTAAAGATGAACTGCAAATCAATTATGAAAATAGAGTTTAGTCCATATTTATGGGCTGAATGTCCCTACTAGCCAGGCTCTAGGGGACATTCAGAACAGAAATACATTTCAGCTGCTCCTTTAAATAATACGTTTTCCTCTGTGAAATCCTCTTGATAATTCTTGGTTCCCTGCAGATATTTCCAAATACATCATCATGTGGTACTGCAAATACAATGAACAGCAGGGTAGTGCTGGTGGTGCTTAAATGTCTTATGTCCACGAGAAGCATGTTCAGGAAAGGAAGGCGCACACCCTCTGTACTGGTTGCTTCTACCTGTCATTCCGTGAGGGTAGTCTGGAAAGACATTTGGGCCTTATTCACTGCTTATATTTCTTTTTCAGATAAAATTAACAACATTAAGAAGCTTATCTCCATGAAAACAACACGTTAGAAGTGTTTGCCATTCTCTCTATCAGAGCAAACTGCTGATCAAAACAGACAAGTCTTGGATGTGTCATTAGAAATGGAAAATCACAAGCTATGAGGCCAAGGAATAGTATAGCTGCATCCCAACAGTGTTATTTGTTCTTGCCAGAAAAGTTGTTCTCAAATAACCCCGCTCCCTAATAAGGTTATTAAGGCTCATATTCACTAAAGAATACAGAAGAAAAGGAATTAATTGAGAAGATACCCTTCCCATTCTTGCATCATTTTTCTGTTTCTTTTTCTTACTCTCATTTGCTGCCCAAACTGCACAAAGCACATTCAAAGACCATCTGCAGTGTGAAAGACCCTGTTGGTCACTCTCGTCCTCTCCTAATCCCAAGGTCGAGCTGGGGATCTGCTCACAGGACAAATCATGGCAGCAAGGAGGGGAAGGAGAGATGCTAATGGTGTGAATCCAATGAAAGAGAAGTGCTTGTTTCAGAAAGGGAGAAATAAGAAATAAGAAACAGATTAACAAATAGAAATGGAAAAAGTTTGGAGAACACCTTTGAAAAGTGTAGGCTGTGGGCTGGAAGAAATCTCTTCCATATGTGGAAAGAATGAGAAAGGTGTACTGTTAGGGAAATTCTTTTAAAGCTAATGTGATGCAAGAAAATAATGTAAAACCCAGTTCAAAGCCTTGATTAACTTACTAGAGTTTAAAATAGTCCTTCAGCTTGTGTCACAGATAAGTGCCCCACATGGCACATGCCACACTTTTAGTCCCATTCTTTATATGGACGAGGGATGTGGCTGGAGTGTGTGGAGGTGGAAAACCTAAAGGAGAGGGATGACGAAGGGAAAAAGGGGACATAAGTGCCTGGACCACATTGCACTTCAGGGTCAGATGGGTTGCTGCTGCAGACACCTGACCTGGGAGCTGGGTAGTGTCACCAGGTCCCTCAGGTTAGGCTGAGGCTGATCATTGGAAAGGTCTTGTCATTTTTTCCTCTACAACGTCAGAGGACGAAAGATATTAAGAACAACTAATTCCAAACGGAAAGTAATATAAACCCAGTACTTTAATAAGCAAACTCTTTTTCTTTTCTTTTTAATCATCTGGATGCCAGCTCTGTTACAGAAGCTAACTGGATCCTTAAACCTGTCATAGTTTAAATAAAAAATGAAAAAATAGGGAAAAACTGAAAAGAAAGTCTGGAGTCAAACAGTTACCAAGGGTCATAGGACAGAAGGAACCTTTGTCACCTACTAGTTTCCCTTGCAGGCCCCCTTTTAGGAACAAAGTAATTCCCACTGACTTCACCACGTTTTTATATGTTCTCAGAGTTATGCAGCTGCGCTCGTTCGTCGGTAACACCACAGCATTTCCTGACTCAGGGCCTTTAGTCCACCTTATTGAAAGCTATGCACATGCCTCACAAAATAATCTGATAACCCCAACAGCAACATTGGATTGGTTCATAATGCTGCAGAACTCCAAGCAATGCTTGGATTTATATTCTGTGCCCTAACTGTAAGATCTCTATCCAATATTTTGAGATTATTAGAGGATTTTCATAAGGGAAAACATGCTTTTGGCAAAACCACAACGAAACTTATCCTTTTGCCTTCATTCAAGCTTTTCAAATAAATTTGTTTGTTACAGAAACTAAGAAAAAACTAGAGAAAAATACTTTTTGAATATTTTCTTCTAAGTTTTGAGTAAAAAAAAGATAAAAGGGAGTGGAAACAAATTATAATCAATATGTTTCATTTTGTACTGCAGAAAGGAAAATTACTCTGCTAAGAGACTATGCTTAACCTTAAGCAATACCAGATGTGGTACAGAGAGAGGTATTAACCACTACTCACAGTTTGGAGTTTCTTTCAAGGCAGCTAAGAACAGGTAAATTTGATGGGTGAAAGTGTTATCCTGGAAGAAGCCAGTTAATGAAGCAGAGTCAGATGTGTTAAAAAACACCTACAACACAGGGCTCACACAGTTTGTAAAATGTTATGTTAGCCTTTCGAATGACGATTCTAAACAAGAGAAATATAGAAGCTACTTTTCTCAGTTTTTCTAAGTTTTGACCTAGCAAAATTCTCGAGGACATGAGAGTGGTTGCATAAATCACTCCCCTCTTCAGCTCCAGTCAGACTGAGGGTGTGCTGTTTTGTAACCCACCCCTTTGCCAGGCAGGATCCAAAGGGCTGAGCCTGCAAACTCTACATGGTAGAGGAAAGCAGGGAGAAAGCACACACTGCAACTAGGGTCCCTAAGGGCAGGTGCTGTGGGAGCCCACCTGTAGTGCTACTGCATTCCTGTGGTGCCCAAGAGATCTAGAAGCAATCAAGCTAGAAGCATCTGCAGGCACTTTGGAGGTTGTTTTAAGTGTTTTGTTGTGGTTTGTTTTTTTTTTTTACATTATGCTATCTGAACTGCTGTTGCCATGTTATCACTATAGTTCTGTTTTGGAGACTGTTCACGTGTCTGTAAATTTTAATGAACTGGGAAGTGCTACTGCAGTGCAAACACTAAATTTCAGCCTCTGTTGTGTTGCATTATTCACATGTCATGCAGTAGTCTTTAATTTTCACCTCAGATGAAAATCAGCTCAGATGGCGGTTAGCAGCTGCTTCAGATCTTTCTGAAGCACAGGCTATCATAAAAATAAATAGCTACAGAAGTCGTCTTTTGTGCCTAGGTATACAGAGAGGTGCTGGAGAGCTGTCTAAATTCTAGTGTGTTTCATCCAGACAAAATAAAACATTAACAACAACCAAAAAAAACCCCAAAGCAACCCCTTCCCTTAAATGGCAGGCTTCTCTGGACAAACTTTCCCCTTTTCACTCGTTCTAGATTGTGTTATGAATACTACAAAAACAGACTCCAGGGAACGATCCTTCACAGACAGGCAGACAGGCTAAATGAGGTAAGATTTTTGCCAGCTGTAATTTTTCTGATCTGTGATCTGTGCAGTATATTCTAAAAAGCCAAAAATATCCACATACCCTCAGAGGATAGGTCAGACCTAGATGGAGGGCCAAGAAAACTCCACAAGTTTCAACTTCAGAGCTGGCCAAGATAAGGGAGTTCAAGCTTATTAGAGCTCCAGCTCTCACATTTGGTTTCTTCAAAACCACTGTCTGCAGCTCTCTCATCTTTTCTCCTGTCCGATCCTGTGTGAGCTGCTACAGACTCTCTCTCTTTTTAACAAATGGCGACCAAGCTCAGCAAAGTCCCTAACAGCTTCTGGGGATGGGAAGTGATATGAAACTGCATGATAATGCAAAATTAGAGTAAGAAACATGACTAGAGATCAGTTTTTAAAACCCGCTGTATGACTTCCATAGGACAGTAGTCAGTGAACACGTTTGCTCCAGTCCCAGGGCTTGACTCAACCTTAGTAGAAGTATGGTCTTGGAGAGTTACACCAAGGGTGGACTTGGCTGGATGTGCAAAGCCTTTTAAAGGCTGCTCTCATATTTCCTCTGTAATTTAAAAAATGCACCCCAGTGCATTTTAATACTGTTGCAGTAGGTCAGCAGCCCAGCAAAACACATGGAATCCCACTAAATGTAATGAATTGGAGTCATCGTTCCCTACATATATATTTGTGACAGGACTGTATTTGTGTGGTCCTGCTCATAGTTGGGGGAAAGTACTAAATAATTCCTGTGTATTCACATAACTTCACTGCTGCCAGAACTTGTTTACCCATTGACCACTCCCAGGGTGTTACGTAAACTGTATTTCTTTCAAAAGGTTCATTTCCTGTCTTCCACCTCACACGTACATTTGACAAGTGACTATTTTGAACTGTGTCACTAAAGCTGTTATCATCCTCCTCTTCTCTATGGTTTTATTTAAAGAAAATTGGAGATCTTGGTATAGGAAATAATATCTAAATGGTATTCAAGATATTCGTCCTGAATCCTGCGGTCCTCATTCAATCTTTATCCTGGCACAGCTCTTACTGAGGTCAATGGGCATATAGCCTGAATAAAGACTAAAAGCTGTGAGACAGGGCCCACTGGGCAAAATTACTAGAGATGGACAAATTAGTTTGGATAGACTAGCAATGAAATAAAATCTGTGCTCAAAACCTAGACTGAGCTGAAGCTGGACCTTTAAGTTTAGCTGTGTGTATACCTTTTGTGAATATTCATATTCACAGCTTGGGTCCCTCCTTCCTGGCCTTAAGCATGTGTGAATTCCTGCAGCCATCCTTTCTTCCTGCCACAGTGGCCCCATCACAGGAGAAGCTTCCTCCCTGCAGGAGCTCAGCTCAGCAGACAGGCAATTCTGGGACATGAATAAGACAGCTCTTACTTCAGGACTTGGGGCTGGTCTTCTGCTTGAGAAAATGTTGGGTTGGTTTTTTTTAAAAATAAATTGTAAAGAGCCCCCCAAAACCCCAACCATCTGGATTTCTGGTAAATGGTGATTGAAGTACACATCTCTTCCCATTACTGCTTCTACTTTTCTTTTGCTCCTCTCATCTGCTCGCACATCTCTGTTGTGCCCCAAGAGATGCCACCTCCAAGGCCCTCTCCAGAGATCAATCCATGCATCTGCAGCTTGCTACCTAGGGCAGAAAATTCACTTTCTTCTGTGTTGGCAGGAGTGGGGGAAACTCTTCCCTCCACAGTCAGGGCACAGGAGAGCTGCGGTGAAGCATCATGAACCTATGCCAATACTAGGTGCCAGGAGCTTTTTTCTGGCTAAAGCAGCATCTGCACACTACTTTGCCCTTTGTGCTTGTCTTTTCTGTATTCAAGGGGACATGTCTCTGCCCACACATGCTTATCTTAACTTTGAAATGGAGAGTGGAACCCTGAAAACTTTATACACATGAATACTCATGTTTTAGCCCAGGAGTGGAGGTGAGACTGCAGTATGCTTCTGCTGACAGCAGGACAGCAAGATTTCTTTGCAAAACGTAGGAAGTTCAGATTAATTCTTGTAGCTGTGAGAAGTCCAGCTGTATTTTGCAAACAAAAATGTTTAGACGGGCCACAGAAAAAGCATCAGACCTGTGAGTATTTAGAAGATTGGAATCCGCTACAGCCTGACTTTTGCATTTTTGCTCAATGTTAGAGTACTTTCTGTCTGTGTGCTCTATAAGTAACAAAAAGACTGCCTCAGCTAATTTTCATGCTTTCCTAGTGGGGCAAAAGAACAGCAGATCATTTATATAATTTCTAGTTGGAAAACTTTATTTAGAAGTCTGATTTTGTGGTTGAGTGACTGAAAAACATTCATTAATATTTTTGAAGGTATTGGAGACAAGTACCATAAATTTGATTTTCAGATATTATGGATCTTGGGTGATAAAATTTAAAAATAAATAATAACGCATCTCCTCCAGATTATTTAAACTGCAAAGGCAAATGTACCTGCTATATATTAACACTGTCAGCCACCTAGGCATTACAGTGGATTTTTAATGTGTTTCATCAAAACACTTAAAGGCACTTTTTAAAATATATGACCCACTAAATAAAAAAACATAGGACGTAATCTTCAAGGCACACTGATTAATGCAAAATTGACTTGAACAAATGCAGCTTATGGCTATAGTCCAGGAAGCTCTCTTGGTGCTAAAGAGTTTCATACAATAGTTTTCCATTTTCAAAATCACATCAATTTTTACTTACAACATTTTGAAAACAGGTACAGCAACTTTCAATCAACTGCCCAGCAATAATTTAAAATCCCTTACTATTAAATTGTAAAAGTTTGAGTCATGGGAAGAGGACAATGCTGTAGAGAGCTGATTTCCCAACTGTCATCACCCCCACAACTGTCAGCTGCAGTGCAGTATTGCTGTGCAGAACTAGAGATGGAGTGGGACAAATTATTCATTGTGAATCAGTTATGTGATGAATTTGCTTCTTTTTTCTTTTTTTCTTTCTGTTCATGGACCAATACTGATTTCTCCAGCTTTCTTCTTGACAGATAGTCCCAAAATATTTATGTGAGCAAAACTCAGGGTAACATTTGTACATGAAATACCCTTGGTGTCAACTAATGCTAAATGAGTATATAATAGTAATCAAATCATATGAGATCCACTCTGCCTTACCCATGCAGCACCACTTTGAGGAAAATATCTGTAATTCTTTTCTGTAATTATTTCCTGTATTAATCTTTGAATGTCTGCAATTAGTACCAACCGCCAGGTGTAACACAAGCAGATATAAACACTGGCTTTCTACCTACAACAAAGATTTAAATTGCAAAGAGCTTAGCCAGCACACAAATGTTGGGAAAATATAGCTAAATATTTCCTGAATAACACCTTCATGTAATAAGACAATCACAATGTTTGCACCCTGTGGCTGGTCCTGGGGCTTTGCCCTCAGCAGTCAAATTACCAGCACTTCTGCAGGCTGCAGGATGAGGCAAGGTGGGGCTCAGCTAGGAGTGGCCATTGGCTTCTGATTTCTACTTGGGAAGGAATAATGAATTGAAACAGGAAACGAAGGTACCTTCTTTGTGTGTTGACTGGAGCCTGACAGAAGCACCTTGTGATGATATTGGCACAAGCCCTTCAGAGAAAGGATGTTTTTCTTCTTACAAAGCTGGCAAGAAGGTCATTCAGTGATTGCACTACTCACGATGCTCTTTCCAGAGGCCTTGAAAATGCTAGAGTAGTTAGAAGCACAATTTTTATCCCCACCCATTCTCATGATCTTCCTCTCCTTTAGAGGAAACAGAGGCCTGATGAAGACATCCTTCTCACAGCTTCTAAGAGGTCACGGCTGCCTGGTGACCTGCTGGTGGAAATTGGAGATAGGCAACATGGAGGTGTTATTTGAGGCACCTCATCCATAAGTAGATCAAAAAGCATTAAAGCTCTCATGAAAGTGTTCACCACATACAAAGAAAAGAAAAACAGGAAATGAAAAGAGAAGCAGAGAGAATAAAAGTTCAGACAAAGTTTTCAGGCTTCCAGCATCAATATTCTTTTTATAAGACAAAAAAGTTTGAGTCATTTTTTATTAAAAGAAAAGCCTGTTTTATTGACTGATGAAAGCTTTATGATAGCTCTATGATCTGGTCTATAATTTCTAAATTGTTCCTGAACTTCTCCCTCCGGAGAGCCCCTGATGGCAGCCTAGGGAACTTGCAGCCTCAGAGTCTAACTATGTCACAGCCACTGCCATCCCTCTGAAAGAGGGATCTGGGGTACAAGCATGGCTGTGTCTTGCTTGTTCAACCTGTACTGAAAACATAGCACAGGAAAAGATGTGGGCAGCGCGATGTTCAGCAGGGCCTTTGCAAGACAGGTCTGATCTTCCAGTCTTGGTAAGAGGAATCAATGCAAGGCTACTGTAGATTTTGGCCTTCTAGCTGTCTGTTTCCCATGCAAGGAAACAGACTCATGTTTTCCTCATGTTTCCCACATGAGAAAAGATGGACACTCTACAGACAGGGCAGGTGAACCTTTCTAGGGTGAAGTTTGCAATGAGGTTTAGAAATGACTAACGCTTTCCAAGAGCAAAGCAACATATATGTAGTAGGGGCTAATCAGAGCCATTATCTTGTGAAAGAGAGGCTGTGGCTATTTAAGCAATTTCAGGAATGAAATTGTCTACTTTAAAGCCAATGGAAGGACATCATATCCAAACAGTATGCTGGGAGCGTAGTAGCCTACAGGGTTCCCATGTCTGAGAACCAGGAAACCTTTAAAACCGAAACTTTAAGTCTATAATGAAAGACTTGCCCTTACTGGGTCAGGCCTTTCAAAAAACATGTAGTAAGGACATTTTCTACTTCACAGTGATTCACAGCTGCCTCCGGGGGCTACTGCGTTAAACTGGAAGAACGATCTCCCACATCACAGACCAAGTAGTGGGTGGGAACCAAGGGTCATCCCATCAAAACCTCCATCTTAGCTGAGCTGCATCACAAGACCTGAATGCTAGAGTTGATGCAAGAGCTATAAAGCTCTTCTTTGCACAAAATGTGTGTTTTAAATCCCCCCGCCACTGTGATATATGAACATTTCCAAAGAAATGACACGGAGGCTCCTACATGGCTTCAGCAATATGTGTAGGGGGGAAGAGAAGATTGAGATGATATATTTTCCTGTATTTTCCACTAATAAGTCTTTAGTCTATGGGAAATCATTAGGATGTTTTTGTGCATGTGTGGTGTGAGAATGAATGCATCTTTCCTCACAATGAAAAATTATTGGCCTTTTGGTGTTGGCACAGTGGTAGTTAGATATGTCTTCCAATTTACCCCAGTGCTGTAAAGTTTTCCTGGTGATTTCTGAGTTCTTCTGGGCTTTGCACTTGTGAAAAACTGGTAATGTTACTCATATTCTGCCCATTATTTTATAAGGGAGGTTAATGAGTGCATGCAACATGATAACTATGGCAAAGAACCTCTGTGGGCTGTTGCCAGCTCAAACACCAGTTGATCCAGACCAAATAAATTTGTCCTGTAGCATCTTGAACTATATGATGCACTTATTAAAAAAAAGGACATATTTCCTTACAGAAATGATTTTACAAAGGGTGTGAGATTTCTGGGAACCCTTGAGGGCCCCTGGAGCATGCTGGTGCCAGGGTGCTGAAGCACAGTGCAGCACTGATGAGGACAGAGAACTTCAGGGTAATGGGGTGTTTGGCCTGGAGGCTGGAACTGCTGAGGGATACTGCTTGCCTTGTCTGCCTCCACCAAGCAGGACAGCAGTGGGCTCATGCTGCAGAAAAAGGTCGGGGATGCCTTTCTGCCCCCCTGCTGTGCATGCACAGCACCAGCCTATTTGCACTGCTTTTGGCTCCTCTGAGCTCAATGAAGGCAGCAGTCTTCAGCTAGTCAAGAGATTAATTTTTTCCCAAGTTCTTTATTACCTTTCACCCTATAAACCAGTCTTCATTTCAATGTAGGACTCTAGGCACGAGTTAAATACTCTTTCGGTGTGGCTTGATAAGTGAACGGGTTGGTTCTTAGGCTCAAGACAGCAGTCTTGAAGTTCTCTCCAAACTTGGCTTGGGTTGCTGCTGAGACACCCTTATGTTCATTATTTCAATGGGGAAAAATGAGCTGGAAGTAGCTAAACTTATATAATGTTTTTCTTTCCTTCCCCTGCCCCCATTCCCTCCAAACCTTACATTCTTTTGTGTTGTTCAAGTTCCCCAGTGCTTTATACGAGGATTCAGAAGTCTGGTTCTCTGGAAACAATTGTTATGTCAGCTGACATTAACACAGCAAGCACTTTAACTATTTTTCCTACATATCCATCAAGTGTAATGGCCAAAACATTAATTCTCATTATGCTTCAACAAAGTTTCTCATTTTCCTCTAATTCTGTCACCAGACTGCCTACATGCAAGACTTCTTTAGAAATATATAAAGTCATTTAACTAAAAGGACTTTGGGAAGCTTTCTCTTTAATGACTTTGTGCCTATACATTTGTGAATGTTCTAGGCTATTTATGACACAAATTTGAGTCTCTCCTGTCCTAAGTTAACAAAAACCATGTATGCTCTAAATCAGCCAAAAAATATGAGACTATATATTGCCATTACTAACTTGGGAGCTAGGCATAACTCTCTAGGATCATCACAAAATACACAGAAAAAAAATGGAGATGAACTCAGCTGCCTGAGACCAACCTGGATCAAGACTTTCTTGCCACCTACAGACATAGGGTCATGTGGGTTATTTCTAAAGAGTCATCAGCCAGTTTCAGAAGTCTTAATTCTGAATTTCTGCTCATTAGATAAAGGAAGACATTGTTCAAGGACATTGAACAAGGACTTTGTTCAAGAAAGTACAAAGGAAAAATAGATGGAGTATTACTTTTTTGTAGTCATTATTAAAGAGTCACAGATATCTGTCATTTGATACTGAAAATAGGCAAGTCTAATGTTTGAGAGCTCAAATGTTCAGACCACTGACAGTGTTGTAACTGGGTTGGTCTAAGACCATAATGCACATGAAAACTTACCCACTAATAAATAACAAATGTCCACTATAAGATATCACAGTTTCACAGTGGGCAGAGGCTAAAAAATACCAATAATATCTCCAATATTATTATAACAATGGATAATTTTTCCCAGTTTAGAACTATAATGCAGTAAATGTATTAAGCAGAGTCTGTGCTTACTTTTTTTAAATGAAGCATACAGCCCATCTGACTCACAAAACTGTGTTTTTACCTTCAAGTATCACCCAAAAAATGTGTGTAAGAGCTACAGCTGAAGGAAGTAAGATGTTGGTCATGCCCCCAGAGAGAAGAATCATGCCAGATTAACTCCCATGTCCTTTCTGGGTGTGCTGAAGATTTATAAAATAAATTCCCACTAACATTAACAGAGGTTAGTATAGGTAATTGACCTTGTAAATCAAGAATGGAATAGACCCTATAATGTACAATATTTTGAGGTATTTATCACTTTGCTGAGGCAGACAGGATTTGAGCATGTAAATTGTTATAATGGTAACAGTAATTCTACATCCCCATGCCTGCAAAGCAGTGAGAGTGCCCCACAGCTGCAGGGAGGGCTTTCTTTCTGCACCCCCTCATGCAGCCCCAGCACTGCTCAGACTGAGGGCTGGGAAGCACTTTCCTGTGGCCCACAGAGACCAGCACAAATAGGACAAAGTGATACGCCAAATTGCATTGCCTTTTTCCTTAGTTCTGCAAGTGCACATCTAATTTTCTATGCCTTTTGATCTGCTCGCTATTTTCTCTAGATTTCTTCCCAGCTCCACAGGACTTTCTTGCCTGAGAAGAAGGTATATTTTGGTTATTCTCAATTCAGTCCCTTATCATGATAGAAAAATTACATAAGCCACGGTTGAATATATATTCAGAAAATTTCAAAATACTTGAAGTGGGATAAAATAAATAATCCTGAAGCAAATGACATGTTAAAGTCTCCAATTCTACTAATATATTCCAGAAATGCACAATGACTTTAAGAATACATTGCAATCTTCAGATAATTGTTAATGCATGTAAGTGTTTTGCAGGAAAAGAGATATTTTGTGTTATCTGCAAAAAGCCCTCTTGAGTAAGAGTCCATATCTCCAGGTATTTCTTTTAAAGGGGAACAGTTTAATAAAAATAACAAAGCTAGAAACCAAGAACATTAACTTTCACTTTGCCTAGCTACATGCTAGTACTCTTGCTGTAATTATAACACAGAGGTCATTCCAAAGGAATTACCAGCCTTCAAATGATATGAGACAATTATTCTCCAGGGAGTTGGACAAATTTGTAAGACAAATACAGTTGAAATTTCAGACATCAATCTCTTTTTTACCATAGCATGGGAACAAGGGAGCTGTGAAATGTAATTTTACCCTAAGGCCCAACAAATGATCGCATTAAAATGATTTAAAAAAAAGACTTTACATCTATTATATCTTAGAAGTGAATGTAGTGTTAGATTTTTCTAAGGCTTCCTGTGACTAATAGTATTTAATAGAATCTGTAAAAAACACTTTACAGATGCGCATGTTGTTCACTAGCCTATAGGCAGGCTGGCTGGGCAGTCGCTAAAGGCAGCCCCACGTGCGGTGACATGGACATTAGGTGCCGTGCCAGGGAGCAGTGTGGTGCCAGGGGCTGGCTCCCACTCCCTGTGCAACCTCCTGGCTGCAGGGGCCCGGGTCAGACCCTGCTGCAGCACCTCCCAGCTGCTGAGTACCTCTTCTTGTGGTAGCTCTGGAGAGGAAGGGGTTTCCCAAAGTTGCTGTGATTAACGTGCCTGAGTATTCCCCAAACTGGAGGAAGCTGAGCCAGTTTCATGCACACCTGTGGCAAGAAGCTGTGCTGGATGGGAGCCTTGTCTCCCTGGTCCTCACAACCATGAGGGAAAATTTTAAGGGAAAAAACCTTCCACACCTCTCAAAAACATCCTGAAGGGCTTTCAGTGATCACCCCAGGTGACTGTGAACCACAAGGGCACCTGTTAATGGTATGCCTTGCCTGAAGATGTAGGAGAGGTAATAAAACCTCAAAAGGTGGTAGCTGTGGACCCACTGCTTTCTACACTTCAATCCATCAGCTTTACATCACCTCCCATCAGCTCAGTTTGACAATAACCCTGCATGGCTTGAGCCTATCCAGCAGAGAAATTTGACTTTGGTAGGACCCATCCCAAATATTGGCCCTACCCTCGCATGGGATTCGTGTGCACAGGCACACAACTACCAATATTCACATGCAGAAAGCAGCAAACCCTCTTTCTCCTATTGCCTACTTGCATGTAGTCACTCAACCTATCTTCTGCATTTACACTGTGCCAGTCATGCCAGCATTGATTAAAGTGGATTACTTAGGTGAGCTGAGGAGGATTTACCCCAGTGTGTGTGCCATAGTCAAAGTGGTGAAGTGGAAAATGGATATTAAGGAACTGCTCTTTAGCTAAGGTTTGATTTACAGAAACCTATAACAGTCTCATTTTTCAGATAAGTGCATTTCTCCAACCGCTGTTACTCAAGATATCAGGCTCCTTAGAAATCTTTACAGCCGACACATTGCAATGTGACCTTGCACAGCTTGGCAAGGCAACTCTGCATGTTTTTATTATATTTAAATAGTACCATTAGTTTTATTCATAGGTGGAACTTAAACTTTAGCTTCAGCGTCATTCTTGCATTGCACATGCCTTGTGTCCATGTGTGTGCATATAGGCACGGGGTATCTGTGGAGCAGAAGAGAGAAGGGGTGTGTGAGTATGTAAGGAGGGTGCATACATTTATGCATGTACTTGCATCCATTTTTCCCAAGGATAGATTTCTATCCCTGTGACATCTACTGTCAACAGCTGCCTGAATGATCTCATTAGGTGTAGCTTCTGCAAATATTTAGGTTTACCTACTGATTTCCATGGATTGTGCAAGAATGCTTCCCAAATGGAAGCTGAGAAATTAATGAGAAATGCAAATACATCCTAGTTTAAATGAGTGCAAAGCAGAACAGCACCTGCCTGATTGATGAGGATGATTGACTGTGGAGACCTGTGCTGAGCTGCTTTGGTATTTCAGGTGGGTTTACCAGACCAAATAATCATTCTACCCCCACATGAGTTTTGTAAGGTACAATAATTTTCCCAAGAGATATAATGAATTTTTAGGAAAAAATAGAAAAATGGCATGATGAGTGATAGGCATCTCAAAGCTGCCATGTGATGTCTCACTAGCAAACACTTTGTCCACCTTATTGTGGGAACACTTTGAGTGCCCCAGCAAGTTCCCAGAAGTATAAAAAGTTATGAGTCCCTGATGCTACATAGTTTCCTAAGTTAGCTTTAAACTAACACACTGCTGTATTATTAGACAGACAAAAATGAAGGGAACAACAAAAGCCAGTAAAAAAATCATAATGCAAATACATATTTTGTACATATATATTTTTTTATTTGATTTAAATAACTCTTACCCCCTGACACAGGTGGCAAATCTTTCATCATTTGCCTCTTGTCTGCATTTTATTTTAAGGGCATAGGAAGTTCCATTTGCTGAATTTGGTGCCAGTACACTCAGCAGCCTTGAGGGCTGGGAGCAAACTGGTGGCCACTTGGCTGAGAGGACAAAATGAAAAGTAAATATCACTATAAGGCAATGACAAAACACATGGAGGCGCCTGAGAGAGGTGTCACATGAGGTCCAGAGATAATAAAATAAAATTTTGTGAAGATTCCTGTGTATTAAAACCAAAACTAAAGCCCATCTCACCAGGATCTCTTGCCCATGACAAATAAATCTCAAGTTTTAAATAAAAAACTGTGTCATGCCTCTTCACTGTCCTGATTAGGGGGGATAGCTTCCTTCAAATATGGAGGAAGCCTTTGCTCCTTACTCTTTTCATCATTATCTGATTTAGGAGAATTTTAAAGTATGTATCAATAACTCTTGTTTCATGTAATCTTATTTCTTTATGACAATTACACACTCTCGATTTTTTCCATCACCTTTTACTCTGTTCATGTGAAACACCCATTTGCCATGAGACTGATCAGGGGAATTACCTAAAAGCTCTGAAAATATCAGTCTTACAATGGTCAGGGACACATATGTCTGTAAGGACTCCAGAACTGAGTAGAAAGAAGTTTAAAGGAACTGATTTTATTTCTTTTTCTGATAGAAAAAGAGGAAAAACTGCTAAGAGCCATTGAAAGGCTGTTTTCACTGTAAATCAGTACAAACAGACTCAAGAACTGCTGTACTTGGATCAAGAGTGTATCTAACCCATAGTCAACCTAACAGTTTAATTTTCAAAACTTGGCTTCCAGTATTGGAAGCATGAGATCAAGCCAAGATATATCGCCAGTAAAAGGCTGGAGCTCAAAGCCAGTGTTGAATTACAGAACCCAGAAGGTTTACGGAAGTGTTTAGTGAAAATTGTTTGCAAATGGGTTTAGAAAATTTTTCTGCCTCTTGCTGGCTGCTTCAGGATCTGGCCCTGTCAGAAGAGCTGAAGAGCTCTCCACCCATCATCCTGGGGGAGATACAGAGGATCTGCATATGGGCAGAGAGGATGCTTAGTGCCCGAACCGATGTCCTCAAATAAAGCTAGAGAGACTTTCTGGAAGATGTGCTTTAGCCAAGGCAAGTGTTCTCCAGCCAAAGAGGCTCCTGGGCCCCATCCAGACATAGCTGGCTGAAATGTAAAGCCCTCTGATACACAAAAATGAGGTTGCATGATCTAATGGTCCCTTCTGGACTCAAATATTCCACCCAAACTAGTGTATTTAGTGCTTTTCCCCCTGTTTATCAGATGCACTGTTAAGTGGAATAGTTCTACAAGGAATAGGAGTAAACTCTGAACACAGGATTTTGCTCTGAGCAAAGCAGATTTGTATTTGATTTCTCAGCTTTGTTCTTGTACCTGATATCCTTTTAAAAGAATTTCATGGGGCCTGCAGGAATTGTGCTAATCAATGGGCAGTAAATTTATGCTTTTAAACAGCTTTGTTGTCTCCATACCCAGTGCAGTCATCACTTACATCAGGACTTGCACAGGAGTGGTTTTGGCACTACCTCTGTTTCAGGAAAGCCCTGGAAGTAGGTTGCTATTGTTAAATGTATAGTCCTGGTTCACAGGAATAGAGATACCCAGTACATTAAGCAGCTCCTAGAGGTCCCAAGGAAACATATCTACATCTCACTGAGATGCACTTATTTCTGTCCCCTCACTTAGGAATACGGGCAAGTGCTTTTTAGTGAAACTATGTTTGGCTTGTAACAGCATCTGTTGATTTGTGATTGCTGCTTTCTTGTTTTTTGGTTTTTTTTTTTTTTCTTTTTGCTTGGAATCTTTTTGAGATTTCTTGCTTCTCTTTATACTCACTGAGCTCATACATTTCGTTTAAATGGGGGGAAATGTACTTTTCAAAACCTACTCCTCCCCTCTAATGAAAGCACTGAGTTTGATGTTGTATCTAGCATTCGTAAGGGTACATTCACCATGCCGTGAAGATAGAGACTTTATTAACTGTGGATGAGGTACCTTCTGCCAAAAGTCCCTAGGAAATTTCTCAGAAGTGCTGACATAGCTCAGATCAAGGGTTTTTTATTATAATTTCTTAAAATAACTCTGGGGACTCTTTGAAACCATTCAGCTGGGTCCCTTTGGCTGCAAGAGCTATCGTAACAAGAGGTATTATTGTGTGTGGCTTATTTCTCTCCTTTGAATTTTTCTGCTAGGCCTCCTTAGCACCTATTTGTTTCCCAGTGTGATGTCCCTAGGGCTCAAATTAACAGAGAAGGACCTTGCTATACTGACAATATTGCAATAGGATTTCTAGTTTTTTTTTTAATTGAAAGTCCAAACATTGCACCCATGAAAGACAGCTGCTGGTCCCAGCCATGCAAAATTAAGTCCTATTTGTACCTTGGACCTGTACAGGGAAATGTGCTGCAAGCACTCTGCCAGCATGAGTTACCATGGTCTTATTTCATTCTTTCCTCATTTCTCTCCTGAAATTCTCCACATGGCACCAAACCAGTGAGGACAGTCTAAGGTGCAGATATTTGTACCTCTTAAACCAGCCAAAGTGCTACCTAGGCTAGTAGCACTGAGCAAAGAGCCTGGCTTCTATCATCAGCATTACTATCAGCCATCTATCATCTACATTACTTTGAGGGATGCAAAGCACTGACTACTTTTTTCATGCACAGCTTGGTGTGCAAAACAGGTTCTGTAAATGATATGGTTTTCACCCAGGGTGTCACCAAATTATCTTGGGCCTTTGCCACAGACCACAGTCTAAAGGGGCTGCCTAGGAACTCAAATGAGCATCTGGGTGGATGACAAACCAGCTCTTGAGCTATAGACTTCTGCTGCAGTCCAAGAAAAAGTCACTTAACCACTCGACCTCCACTTTGTCTTAAAAAGCTTACCTTCCTCTGACCCTGAGCAGGGTGCAAAAACACAGCAGAGGGGAACTGTGCACTATCAGCACAAAGCAACAGTAGTGGGCTTTGAAAATCAAATGTCTGCTGGAGCCACACTGCTAAACGCAACCCAATGATTGCCATGTAGAGGCACAGGTCTCACTGCATCCCTCACCTTGCCCACATGACACTCAACATCACTTCAGCAGCAGGGTCAGGGCCCTGCTTCTGGTTTTTAAGAAGAGGCAAAGAAGTTAAAACTAACCACTTCCCTCCCCAGCAAATAGTTCCTTGCTGAAGAGGAAAAACCCAAGGCAAGAGCACCCTTCCACATGAGTAATCAATGCTGAGCCATGCCAGCCAATGTCTTAGAGCCAAAGACTTTTAGCCTAATGAAGAATAAACGAGACTGTCCCAGCAACCCCCCATATGTTTAAAACCAGCTGCGTAAAGTGCTTTCTTAAATAACATGTCTTAAGGAGGTTGACAGTGGTTGAAAGATCCATTCGCTGATCCCAAGCCTGTTCTGCTAATGCAGTATTTCTTCCCTCCTTGAAAAAAGGCACATCTGATATTACATGAAAGTTAGGTTTAAACTTCAGTGATGGGCTGATTGGCTGCCTGCTGTTTTATACAGAAAAACACATTGCATGCTTACCTGCAGTACTGTTTTCTCTAACCAATTCCTTCCTAAAGGTATTTTCCACTCCTCCACCTCCTTCCTTTGCTCTGATTAACAATCGTAGCATGATCTCATCAGGCCTCGACAAGTATTGATGGGCTGCAGTATCATGAGGCTAATAAAGTGTGTTACCCAGTATTTTCTGGTGACACATAAAAACTCCCTTATGAAAGACACAGGAGACAGAACAATATAAATGCCTTTCTAGTAACAGCAGAGTACCGCAGGGCCCACGGCGCTGGGTGCGAGTGCGTTATTAAATGGATCTCTGCTAGGCAGCAGCACCCGAGTGCGTGGTGGAGGGAGGCAGGGAGGGAGCAATGGGGCTCCCAGGGCTGGGGACCCTGCTGTTCTGCAGCCGTGATGGAGAGGATGGGGTTGGGCAGGGCCCAGAGCACTTTGTGGGAAATCAGAACACCCAGGCACCCTCCCTGGGTGCTGCCCCTGCACCTGAGCAAAACCTTCCAAGATCAGCAGACCTCTGCAACACTGTGTGCACTGCCTTCACTTGCTGTTGCTGTTTTCTTTTCTCTATTACCTCCACATTGCTCAGTTAATACAAGAACATTATTAGAGTACAATTTCAAACTTTTGCTGTGTAAGTAAGTCCATTCCTTTAAAAAGGATGGGTGGAAATATATATGAGGTACTTTGCTTGATTAACCTTCCTCCTATTTACAGTTATTCCCTGAGCATGTGTCAAACATTAAACAATAACGGTAAAAAGGCTAAATTATTCTACCTTCTCTGCAGTGTCATGACACAAGTGTCAAGCCCAGCAAAGATACAAGCTATGAAGACAACAGCGTCAGTTCGAGGCCACGACCAAAGACATGGTCCCAGCTCTGTAATTCTCCACTGGCCCCTCTGGACCCTCAGCTGCACCGGGGCTGGGAGAGGCTGGTCCCTGCGCCAGGGCAGGGTGAAGAGGCAGCTCCCCCATAGACTGGGCGAGCACACAGTGCCTCTGCAGGTGTCCTGTTTGCACCAGTGTCCCTGGGGTGATGTGCTCATGGAGCCCAAGGGGAAGCTGGGCTGAGCCACCCTCCCCAGACCCCCACTTCGGGAGGAGCCTCGCAACTCCCCCTTGCAGCTAATCCAGAGCCTCTCCCTTCCCTTCATTTGCCAGTGAACTGATTGCTCCTTATTTTAATAAAGTGCAGATCCTGAAATTCCCATTGCTGAGTGGAAGGCAGAGGAGAGTCACAAGTTTAACAGCTTGGGGGCTTGCTGGGGCGACTTGTGTAATAGAAGAAAAGAGAAAAAAATTCAACAAGAGGTGCAGCAACAAAGAAAATCCCTTTTCTATCTATCAAGCCCTCTTTACCCCGCCTCTGTGGATGCTTCACCTCCTGCATAGCCTCCGAATATAAACTTTGCTCAGCACACTCAGGGTAATCTTTTCACATCATAAAACTTATAATCCTCCTAAAGTGGTTTCCGAGGGTTTGAGGTATGATGCACTTATCAAATAGCTGAAACAAATAAATCAGCTTATTTAGGCTGTGGTCAGTGTGTGTGTATCTCTGTGTACGCAGGGAGGAAGCCAGAGCCATACCAGCATTTGTATACATTAGCAACAAAGCTGTCTGTGACAAGCTGTCCTCTGCACAACTAAATATTTAGTTGCGTATCATAAGTAACTTCTTAAGCGATTAAAGCGAGAGGGTGCTCTCTGTCCGTGCTGGTGCAGGGAGCCAGGGTGTCGGGGTGAGCAGTGTGGCAGTGTGGCTGGGGAAGACACCCCTTGCCATAGCGGTGCGGATGTGGGAAGGGAGGACGCCCATGGCAGCCTCCATGCACCCGCGCTGCAGAGCCCCAGGACCTGGCGGTGCAGCTGCACTGCTCGGGGACAACCCCAGCTCCTGCCATGGGTGTGCGGCTTTGGGCGTGCTCTGCTGTCACCCGTCTCTGCCTAGAAACTGGCTCTGACCAGGGTCCATGTGGCTTTCTTGCATAGTTGTACAGAGTTCAAGTTTTCAAATATTTGTTGCGAGCTTTTATTGGTGTTAGAGCAAGGTTTATTTTTAACTGGGCCTGTATTTATGGATTCCCGCAGCCGCATATTTTTTGCATGTGCAAAATTAAACTAATAAAGCAATTTCATATTTAAGAATTATAGAATATATGCTTCCCATTCAATATAAACACATTGTTAATAAGCTCAAAACCTATTAGCTTATAAAAATTAACTTTAAACAACAAGCTAAAAAAGCTATCCTAAACTTGCTCCCTGCATGTTTTCTGGCATGTACAGTAAATGCTTTCTT
Source organism: Phalacrocorax carbo (assembly GCF_963921805.1). Taxonomy (NCBI): domain Eukaryota; kingdom Metazoa; phylum Chordata; class Aves; order Suliformes; family Phalacrocoracidae; genus Phalacrocorax; species Phalacrocorax carbo. The sequence continues at coordinate 65,119,250 of NC_087548.1, read as the reverse complement.
CAGTGTTTAAGTACCATCACAACAGTGCTCACTTAAAATTTTGGGGTTGCTGGGCTATAGATATATGATTAACAGAATATCTTGAATTTGATATTTTACCTAAGGAAAAAGAGACGGAAACCAGCCTGCCTCAGGGGCATGGGCCCAGTTGTGGGGTGTGTGGGTCCCTGCTCCTCCTACTGCCTCCTGCCCCTTCCCCCAGGCTCTTGCTGCCTGGCTTTGGCTCTCCAGAAGATATTTCAGCTTTTCCTTACTCTGAGGGGGAAAATCCAGAGGCAATCTGAACTATTTTCAAGAATATTGACGTTGTTCCTGTTTCAATATGTGCCATATGCAGGCAAAGGGCAGAGCAGCATAGGGCTGTTGCCCTGCGTGGAAGGCTGAGGGGTCTGATGGCAGTGGCACCTGTGGAGCAGGGATGGGCTCTCCCCTGCACCTGGCACATCATCCTGTCTCCAAGCGCCCCTGGAGGGTAGCCTTTTCCTGTCCCAGCCCCCTCTCGGATGCCTTGGCCACCTCTGCCAAGGGCCATCCTGGGCGCACGGGGTACATTTTGCAAAGGCTGGTGTGGGGTTTGGGAAGCAGCTCTCAGCTCTCCCTATTCCTTGTAGAGGTGTTTGTTTACTCCCAGATGCTGGACTCACAAAATGGTTTTAGATACCAAAAAAAAAAAAAAAATGCCAAGAGTTTGCTCCGGTATCAATGGCATGGAGAAACATCTAAGACTTCGCTTCTACAAAACCTTTCTCAGAGATTTTGTTACTTGCATCCAGGAGAGCACCAGGAGGAAGACAGTAGCACCATCATCTTCTTTTCTAGAACATACTGGGTTAACAAGAAAATTAAAACTCAAATAAATATTCACCAGAAAGTAATTTCAGTCTGTCATGGAAATAATCTACATTTATAAGTTATCTAAAGTAAAGTGAGCTGTACTAGCCTCCAGCAGCTCTGAAACCATTATGAATTATTGAATAAGTCATCTTTTTTTTTATCGTTATTGACATAACAAATATATTTGCTTGAAAATATCCGGAGCTGCATTGGCATAGAAGTATTTATGAGCTAGTGCTCTTTACAGCACCGTTTTACAGGGTGCTGTCAACTGTGGAGGGGAAACAGAATGACAGAGAAGAAAGTTTCACCTCTGATGTTCTTGTCAGCAGATACAGTGCTTCAGTCAGCCCGATCTCTACAGACTCTTGTCTTCATGGTCCAAAAAATAAAATTAAAAAATAAAATTAAGTTGCAAATGGTGTGGCTGGATTTACTATTTTTTTTAAATGGTTAATTCTCGAACAACTAGCAAGCCTATGGTCCTGCAAACTGAAATAATACTGCTTTTGGTAACACAGAGAAGCTTAGGCTTCAAGTTGCCAGTTGGCACCACTGGGGCCAAACACTGACATCTTCTGGGAGACTTCAGGTTCCCCTCTGGATACTCCAGGGTGCAAAGTACTTGAGGGAAAAAACTTCTGCAGTAAAAGCTGCATTATATTTTTTGTCTCCCTAGGCAGTAAATATATCATCAGTGGCTCTTCAATTTCCCATAAGTTAAAAAATTAGCAATTACTAGCTATGGATTCACAGGAGTGCTTGCTATAAGCGAGAAAAAACAGCAGCATATTTTAAAGAGCGCTTCTCCCTGGAATGCAAGCCCAGACAAAGATTTAGCCCATTTTTTAAATTTAAGTCTAGTGGAGCAACATGTCATATCTCAGAGGCTGACAACAAATCAGCCTTTATTCAAGTGTGAAAATTAAGGCATAAATTGCTGGCTGCTTAGCTCTCAAAACAATGTCACATTACAAGAAATGTGATATTTTGAAGAGAAACAGGAAAAAATTTATCAAAGTTTTTGTTATTACTGCATTATCCTCCCGCTTGATCTACTAGCTATAGATACTTGGTGTCTGCTTAAGTGCTTTCCATTCTTCCCATAAGCAAATTCTGGTTGAAGACTATATATCATTTTACTCTTGATCACTGCTAGTCTCGGTACCTCATTACAGCAGAGCACTTTTTGAAACTGAGCTATAGCCCAGATAAATGATTGTATAAAGTTTTAAATAAACATACAACATTTATGTTATGTTGTTTCACAGGGATGATTTATAGTCATTTTCTTCTTCCAGTCCTGAGCTCTGGACATAAAAGACACTGAGCTCTCTGCTGTTTATCCAAGCTAAATCCTCTGTTTGTTCTGCATAAGCGTTCTTGATTCTTTAATATATTGCAGGCTTTAGCTTCAGGTTTATTCCCTCTGGGATGGTGGAATTAGATACATTAACTGACAAAGATAAGGTACGGACATTGCAGCTTAATAGCCATTAAAATAGATACTGGGATAACAAAAATGAAGCTAGAAAAGGGAGTCAAGCTTGTGATATTTTAAAAATATGTATTTATGAGACTTAGATTAATAAATGCAAGATTTCAGAAGTCTCCACAAGGAAACACCCAAATGACAGTGGTATTTTGTTTGGGTTTTTTTTTTTTGTCTTGTAAGAATAAAAGAAACAGAAACGGAAGACATTGTCAACCAGATTACACGTTGTCTCTTGTGTCCCCAATTTCTTCTTATTAAAGTGACATTATGTAATCTGGATGCTGAGCCACTGAAATACTGCTCTGTGATACAGAAGAAAATTAAGAAAGTGCTGTAAGATAAAGCAAATCTCCCTGCCTTGAGAAAACCGGGGTGGATTCTGCTAACCGTGTTCTTTCTTTCACTAGTGTATTTAAATACACACATATATATGTTGAAACCGTACAGGGTAGTCTGTTTACTTCATACTGCTATTCTTCATCGTAGCCCTTGTTCCTCTGTTAAAAAAGCAAACACTAAGTGGCTGGTATTTTTTCTTTCGTGAGCTTAAATAGAACAAATTTTGAGCTAAGCCTACTACAAGTTGCTTTGTAGTTCAACTCAATATTCATTCTTAAACTTTTGCGTAAAAACACAGTTAACATTTAAAGACCTAGTGCTTGACACGGAAGAAAGATTTTAAGAATTATAGTCTTAACGTGACATACCCTAAATCATGTCTTACCACAGTATAAAAGTTAAGCTAAGATTTTAGAGGCCCTAAATGGACTTCAATTTTTTTCTAAGTCAGGATTAACTGGTGTATAAGTAACAGGCTGGGTGTTTTCACTGCCAAAAATTATCTAACTAAAAGTTTGAATCTGGCAGTATAAACAGCAGCTCTGCCTGTACTCATACAAGCTTGTTATTTTGTGGTACACAAGTTGGTATGTTGTCCATGCTCTGTAACAGATTGCATTCCATAAAGCATGAAATGCGTTTTTATCTGAAACTTGAGTGGTAAAATAAGCAGCAAGCAAAAGAAAGACATGGGGAGGTTTTTTTAAATTTTATTTTATTTTTTAATTCCACAAGCATTTATTTTAGCTAAGATACTTTCCTTTTATAGTGGTGGGATACTTCCAGGAGTGATGGTACAGATGTTGTGAATGACTTGTTCAATGAGCAAGGGCAAAAAAGAAAACTCAAAAAAACCCTTCAGCTCTTTGTGAAAGACTGCTTGAGTATGCACAGAAACTATCTTTAAAAAAAATAATTTCCTGTAGATGCTGCTTTTTTAAAAAGAATTATCTGATCACGATTACTTTCAATATACACTGTAAAAGTAACATGGGATTTCTTTGCATATGTAATTACCAAACATTTTTCTGTTATTTGTTGTGAACAAACCACTCCAATTTATTTTTTGCTGGTGAAATCCATTATTCCCTTCATCATATGTACCTGTGATAGGAGGAAAATTGAAAAAAAAGTGGGGGGATGCAAATTCCAGTCTGGTAAAAAACCTGGGAATTTGTTGCTATACAGGGAGGAGTTTAGGTTTAGGATCTGTAAGCAGCAGCAATAGCTTCTTTTCCCTGTGTTGGCAAGTGCAGTGGAGCAAATCCACTGCTTCCTCCTCCTTCTCTTCCTGCTGCCCTCTCTAGCCTGGTGGCCCCTGAGTATTCATGCTGAGCTGCATACTTGGATGGAGAATTTGTGACCACCTCATGGGTATAGCCAGGTTTGGCATGGGGGTGCGGGCATCATGCTTGGCAGTGGCCAATTGGTTTCACAGCATTTGGAGTTATTTCGCTAAAAGTTGGCCTCCCCCTGCCTTCAAGACTCATTTCCAACAGTATCTGTCACGTTTGTTAGCAAAATAGGGATTTGCTTTTATTAGTATTTCAATACTAATAAGTCATGAAATGATTTTCCTATAAAAGTTTTAAATAAATACCTTGCAATTACTTATTTGTTCAATAGATGGGATATGGAGAACAATGCTTGACCTTTTCTTTTCCGAACAGCTGTAACAACCAAGCATTAACTAGCTATTCATCAAAGCATCAGTATAATGAGGAATCACCTTCATCTTACCAATAGAGAGACAAAAGCAAACAGTACTGTCCCATACCATGTACAGCCTTATTCAGGGAAGGCCCAAAACTCAAGGTATTTTGCTTTTTTTCCTGCCCTCACCAAGTGATTTTATTTAATTAATCTCTTAACAAGAAGATTAACCTAGCCTTTCTTGGAAGGCTGCAGCCTTGGACTCTCTTAATTTCCCTAGAAATTAGAGTTATACATGAGGATTCAAGTATTTTTCCTTTTTTCTAAAATTTTTTGACAAATTGGTGATTAGCCAGAAGAATGAAATAACATACTGATTTGTCTACTAAAGAAGAGCTAAGTTAGTAGCTTGTAGTCATTTGCTGAAGAAGCATCCCAGTAGAAGCTAGTAACTACCCCTTTTAGATCATTAAGATGACCATATACAGCACAGATACTCTGAGTTTAAAGCAATTTGTGAACCACTTAACACAGAAAAGCTTTTCCCACATTATTCTCATTTTGCTGAGGGAAGTGGAGGCCCGGCGCCCTGTTCAAGATCACTCAACACTGCTACAACCAAGGCGGGCAGAGAAACCACAGGCTTTGCGCCCACAGACTCGGCCTAGCAGTGGGAGCCCCTTTGTCAGTGATTCAGGAGACATTTTGCTGCGTTGCACCAAGTACAGCAACACAAGCTTTTGGTCAGGATGGCAAAGCATTGCTTTTCCCTTACACGGTGTTAGAGAGATAAAGCCTGCTAAGATGTCCTCTTGCTAAGCCTACCTACTTCTACTTAGGCTATTACAAGGCTCCTGCACTGATGACAATATCTGTAAATGAAGTATCAGTAGCATAAAAATATTTATTCTCAAGTAGAACTTTGAGACCATTTGAATGATTTTCTATCTACATGCAGAAGAAGATACAGTCACGGAGTAAAAAAAAAATCCATCTGAATCCATCTGTTCTGCAGGATGTAGTAGGATGGGACAGGTAAAACTCAATGTAGAGGCACGTAAGCATGTTGCTGAGGTGTGCAATTTTTTTCCACAAATAGCAGTGCCCTCTCATGGCGTTATACGTACAGAGATATACCTACCAATTCCTGTGGTAGTGGTGTGGTCTTGCTTTTTGACATTCTGCTTAATTTTTTCTTTTATTTTTAGTTACTAGCCCCATTTCTTCAGTGCAATAATTGGATTATTATCAGAAAAGTCAGGATAAATCAATAAGCTAGAGTATGTAAAACACCATATGCATCCACATTCAGGAAAACTGCAGTAAAAAACATTACTGCTATACAAGCATAAAAAAAAATTATAGTCCAAACAACATATCCTCTACATTGCCTGAACAGTTCCCTGGAGAGGCATGTAGGCTCTGTGGTTTACACCAAATATGCATTGATATTCATGAAAACATACCCGCAGTATTGGCTTACAAGTGCTGGCTATAAGAACACACCATTAAGTTGTCTTATTTATTTGGATGAGAAGCATTGTGTCAACATCATGCCTACTATGAATGGACTCAACCTTCATCCATGAGTCTCTGATTATAAAGCAAATAACAGCTTATGGTGCCTTTCAGCCCTGATCTGGATGACCTATTCTATCACAGTATTAATCTTGTTGCCAAAAATAGCCTTCTGAGGTGAACATACTGATGGTCGGGTGTCCTGTACAACCAACATCTCTTAACACAAGATCAATAAAAAAATTTTCTGTACCTCCAGAGGTAAAAAAACCCCCAAAACACAACAACAAAAAAAGCTCCCAACCAACCAGAAAATCCCCCTCGCTTACGCTATTAAACAAATACAAAAGTGATGAAGACTTACCATTTACTACTTAAACCTAAATTCTACAAAACATTTATTAGGTTGATTGCCTGCTCAACCCAGTGATTTAATTTTGCTGCCCTATTTACATTTTTATTTGTAAAACAAAACTTCTGTTTGTCATAGTAAATCATAATTCTCCTACAACAATTTTTACAGTTTTTTTCACAGTACGGTTAAAGCTATGAGCAACGTAAAATAACTGTTGAAACACTATTAAGCTGTGAACTTTTATTACACTGCATCTGCCCCAGTAAACCGACTCTAAATTTTGACGCCATATTACTTTGTCAATGCATTATGTCTCGGTAACTGCATTAAAACCCTTTGGTCAGACATTCAGTAACACTACATTTCCATAATCATCTACTCTCTCTATATATTGTTAAAGCAAAACTTTTTGTAGTAATACGTACATTGTTTAAAATGCTATCAAACTATTACAAGTATTTTACTTGGAAAAAAAGTACTGGACTACAAAGTAGTGGGTGTCACTTCTCCAGAAGCATTATTAATGGGGACTATTTTAGTCTTCAGTGATGGGGAACGACAGGCTGTAGTGTTTCTTCAAGTTAAGAATAGAAAATAACTGTACTTGCAAGAATTCAGTTACTCTGCATTAAAGCTGCCATGGGGTTACTGTACATTTATACATCAGAAAGTCAGTAAATTATTTTTCTATAAATTAGTCTCTCAAAGTTGACTTTTTTTCTTTCTGTTCTGAATGCCAAACTCCTGACTGCTTCTCCACCACAGAGACTTCATATCTGGATAGCCGACATCTGTAAAAACATTTCTAATGAAAACACTACTAATACAACCCCCTGGAGAAACAAATGAAATGAGATCTAAGTATGCAGCCGCCTTTCTACAGTTCTGTCTTGAACAATAGTGGGGCTAGTGCTTCCTATCCAAGACTTGACACAGGTCATGATCATTTAGGCACAGTAGTAGCAAAATAAATAATTGCGTAAATATGTAATAACTGGCATAAATACTTCAGTAGCACTTAGAAGATATGATAAAGGACTTCCGTCTTTAGTTGTGCATTAAGGTTTATCTCGGTGGATGGAACGGAGAAGCATTTAAACTGCAGTGAAGGAGAACTATGGATTGAATACTTGAAGGCTCAGTGCCAGACATAACATTGCTTCTTTTCTATTCTGCAACAGCAGTTTTGAAAGTGTATTAATGTTAAAAGTGTTGGATAACTGCTAAAATATTATAGAAACAGTGGTTATAGTTTCACCCCAAAAAACAATATACTGGAAAGATCAAAAATGTAACTATGTATTTAAATAATCCTGGCACAAAGCAAAACAGTGCTGACTTAATTTTAAAATAATTTGTCATATCTCTTTCATAATGCATTCCACTGCTTAAGTAAATAAGAATTCAGAGACAAATTTTCTGTTAAACAGTCTAACAATTAATAGGGGGAAAAAAGGTCCATTTCTTTGGAACAGTTCTCAAAATCTTAGCTAATGCTCCTATCAAGGTGCATAAACACATTACATCCAGATTTCCTGCCTTACTTTTAAACCTGTACCACGTAATTTGAGACAACTCTTTGGTAATGAAGATTGGTAACAGCAACAGCAATTACTCACCACTGTAAGAATAATTACCACATACAGAGACAGGAGGGGATCATCTGGCTGAAGATGATCACAAAAGAGAACAGTGTTTCTAAACGCCCTCATTTTCAGATGGGCTAATGCTTTTCCTTTAAAAGACTGGATAGGACAAATACAGGGTATAATTGAAGTTTCCCCATCCAAAGCCAACTGCAAGTTCTGGGCCTGAATCCTAAGGCAGATGAGAGCTGGAATTGATTTGGCCATTGAATAGCTCACCACCACTGCCACCAGCCACCATTTACTAATTTTTATGGGCATTTGGGCTCACAGAAACATACTGGTAAGATCACTTGTTTTGAAATAATTCCATCATTTTCGCTAGTGAAATCTGGGTGCACTAAAAACAACAGCAGGAATTTTCCAGGATGCCAGGAGGGCCTAGCTGTTGCTCCTCTTCCCACCCCGTACGGAACCAGGACTGAACCTGTAAACACGGGTTTCATTTCATTTCCCGCAGTTCTTTTATACTGGATAAATTAAAATAAGCTTGTTATCTCATGCATCTGCTTCAAACGTCATTTCTTGTGCCGTGAAGAGAGACTCGGATAAAAATTGTAAGATTTTTTTTTGATTAAAAAGATGGCATTTGGTCTTTCCACTGAATAGTGTAACCTTTAAAATTTTATTGCCTCAAAACCAAGGCAAATGGAACCCAACATAAAAATATATACTTAAAAAAAGAGTAATATTGAGCTCATCTCTGCTATAGATATCTACTACGAACACAGATTTTTTTTCTAGAGTACTTCAGACTGAAGGCCACAGACAAATTGTGCTGAAAAAAATGAAGTTGAAAATTAAGCTTAAAGTATTCATTTTCACATTCTGATACAATGAACATGAAGCATAATGACTATATAAAAATAAAAATGCTAACTAAAGTTTTTAGTTATCACAAAATTAATGCTTTTCACCTTTTAGGTAGTGATCTTTCAAATGGCAAAATGGACCAAATAGCTTCAATTATCTGGCTTATAAAAGTTTTTTTAAAAAAACAAGTGGTCTCTCTTTTATTTTACTCAATACTTTGATCTACTAGAAAGAAAACTCACCTAAGTACTTCCTTTTTAAACCCCATAGTGACTTGACTGCTGTTTTCCTTACGAGCCATGAAAGAGGCTGAATTAGAAATTAAAAAGTGATATTAACTTGAAAGTCGACTTGTCAATTTTATGGTTTCAAGCACTAAAGACTGTCATACTACCAGATATAGTAAATAAAAAAATTGTCTTTAAATACATAGTTGAAAAGGAAACACAAAATCCTTAATATCTGTTTAAAATTAGAATTTTATTCAATAAAGTAACACACCTGAAAAGTCATAGAAAACCGGTTCAAAAAATCACCAGTTAGGAAAATTGTGTCAACGCAATCTTTGTGATATTTAAGCCTAAGGCACCCTCCAGCGTTTAAAGAAGAAATTACACCTCTAGCAAGCGAGCAAGTATTTGAAGAATGACGCGAGCAAGTCTTCCTGTCAGGATAGAAGCTCCCTGATTCATTTACAGTAATTGCATACAATCACACATCAGTGATGTGACAAAGCCATAATGTAAAGAAATTGTAAAATTACTTCTCATGGCTTTTTATTTGATTTATGAAGGTGTTATTTGCTTTGCTAGTGGAGAGGGATCTCTCTAAGCACACTAATTTGAAAAATACAGTAGAGTGTGCAAAGTATTATGAAAGCATTTCTTATGAAGTCTGGTATTGGTAACTGGTAATTCCTCACAGAACATGATCTCTATGTTTATACAGCTTGTTTAAAATTTTTCTAAGGAGCTTGAACTAATGGTTTACTTAACAGGAGATAGGCTCATGGTAGGGAGGAGGAAAAACAATGCACCTAGAGGCAAAGCCAGACACAATCTAAAAAACCCCCATTTTATAATACCATATGAAACAGGAAGGCCACATGTATACAGCCATGTCCATGGAATTTCACCGGTTTTATATTAAAAGAAAAAAAAAAGATTTTTGCATTGGTATCTTTGTTCATTCTAAAAGTAACAAGACCTAAGATGCTTTCAGTACTTGTCATTCAAGCAGAGAAACATCTGTACATAAAGGACAGGCAAAAATGCCTATTGAAAGGACAGTGTTTTAAGTTAATGTTATTTGCTAGATCCACACAAATGATTTTAAAATTGAATAGAATGAATGCTGGAAACCAAAACTTTTTCAACTGTAATTATGCACAAACTAACATTTCCTGTTGATTTGTCTTCTGGCATTTAACACCTTGAGACATACCCGATTCATACTTCCACAACCAAACAAAACCGTGCATAAAATTTAAGTGGTAATGAGATAACATGCTTTGAAATATATGTTAAGTAACTGGGAAGTGGTTAGGTCTTGATTAAGGAAAACATATTTACTTAGAAAACTCTTGTTTTATGTATGTGTTCAGAATTTAAAGTGTATAAATTAACTGAATTAGTGCTTCAGGTATCTTTCCTCATTAGGGATGGATCTAAGAATGCATATTCGTTTCTGAACTAGGTCTTTACCCTCCTGGGTTCACCCTTACAGGCCTATGAACAAAACTCCTAGGGCAACAAACGCATTTTCATCCTGTACTTTCACTGCATTTTCAGCCTAGTTACTTAATAATTGATTCAGTTCATAAAGTTCAAGAGTTTCCTCCCCCTACACTCAAAATCTTGTCTCTTATTTACTAGACAACTTAGTTAACCACAGTTGGAGAAGCAAAAATTTATTACCTTGTGATTTAGTAAAAAAGTGACAATTGGTCAGTGCTGCACTTCAGAATTAAGAGATCTGTCAGGGAAAACAGCTGATGTCACTTTTCCCTAGTACACTGAAGACATATTTCTGAAAACTGAAAGAAATTATGACAATATTGACCAAAAAACTTAGAATGAATATTAAAAATTTTACAAATAAGCCTAGCCAGGGTGATGCAAAAGAGGTAGAAAACATTTCAGAAGAAAGTACACAGGATAAATACATTTACATATATATACATGTAAGTATAAAAAAAGATTAAAAATACAGACAATATCCCCATAAAACTTACAACTGTGCTTTAACGTCACATATTCCAAATATTTACATTGACTTCAAAAACAGCTAACAATAGGGTGCAAAATTAAGCATGACCGTAAATATTTCACAGAGTAAGTAGTACAGGTTCATAAAAATCACTCACTCTGTTCAAATTTTGGCTCTTTTTAAGAACTTTTTGTATGCCTTTATTTAGTGATGTTCCTTTTTGCAAGAGCTTCTCTGATTTGACGATCCAGTTCACTTACAATATGGTCTTCATGATTATATACTCCTGTTCTCAGCAGGGTATCCCTCTCTTCTATCAGACGAGAAAGATAATCATCCATGTTCTCATTTAATTTTCTAGAATGAAGACTATCCACTCTACCAGCAGAATTATCTTTAATATCTTGCAATTGCTTTCTCTCTTCTTCTTGTTGCTTTAGCCTGATGTTGATAAAATGGAAAGAATCAGAGGATGAGCCATATTATAAACAGCTCTGTTTATTTTCATATTAAGAGATATTTATCTACTGAAGTAGTTAGTAAAATAAAGAAATCTAGAAAAGGTAACAAATTAACCTCTCTAGGGAAAATCAACTAAGAGTAAAAGAAATGCTAATATAAAACTTAAATTCTAACAATCCCTTTTCTATATGCATATGTAGCTACAATACTTGCTACCAAGGCTCATATTTTGATAATGCAAACAGCACCCAAATTAAAAAAGTTCAACATACAGAACTACTGCAGAGAGTTTTTGGAGCACAACAACAGATAATTTAGAATTTTAATATGTTCAAAATATGACTAGTACATGCCTCTTTTCTTAATGCGGCAGTTATGCTCAGAACTGAAGGTTTAAAACAGAAAAAAAAGCCTGGTGCTCTACAACTATGACCATAACATAAAAGGCAGGGTACAGTGGCCTTACACATAGATTTTCTATACTGCAGTACAGCTGCATTTTATAAATGTGCAATCTTTACCCAAGGGACACTAAACTGTGTTCATTTGCTGGACTGACAGCCAATTATAAACTTGATTTAACCTTCTCCTATTTTAAGACAGAGCGCAAGAAAAGAGGGGTGGAGGGGGAAAGAGTCTTACAAATGCTTTCATACCTGTTAAGTTCATTTCTGATATCCTCCAGCTCTTGTCGGTCTGTTTTCCCCAGCTCTTTTTCTTCTGCTGCCAAATAGCGCAACCTCATGTGCTCCAGCTCTTGTTGCTGCTTTTTAAGGTGAGCCATTGCATTTTCTTGTTCACGCTAATGTGGGAAGAGGTGAACATTTAACTCAGTTGACTAGCTGATTACATGTAGAAGTGCTAATTATAGCAACATGAGCAAAACTTCAGGAATGAAGTAACAACAATTATGTCTGCAGCAGGATTATAAATGCAGGAGTTAAAAAGAATGTCTTAGCTGTTGATATCTATTATGCAGTAAGACCAGGGACTACCAAAATTGCACTAAACCTGTACAGGCTGGATCAGTTGAAGCCCAGTCACAGATATCCTCCCATTACCAAAATAGCAAAAATGTTACAAACCCTTTTACAAACTCTGGCTTAAGCTGATCAACATAAAACTTATACTTGTGGAACTGCTCAAGATACCGAGATTCATTCCATCACTCCATGGTATTTTAACTTTTTTTGAGAAATAAACCCCAGAAAAATGCTAAATAGCTGCAGGAAACTTCCATCATTAGCCCCATAGTGCCCAGTGTCAAAGCTTTAAGAACTACTTTTTGAAATTGCAATTTGTGGTTAAAATATAATCCTTGAAAACAGAACTCTGATGAGGTTTCCTTTTACATTTGTCTAGCTCTGTGCGAAACCTTAGATAACTTATCCTGTGGATTTAATCCAATTAATCTATCCATTCTAAAAATCTACTTTGTTCTGGGTTTTGTTTTTTTTTTTAAGTTCTATATGACACTTTAACAAAACTAGGGCTTGAGGCCACTACCACTTTGTGACATTAAAGTGTCTTAATGAGAAGTGTGGTCCTTTCTCCACTTGTTTTCCTCCCAGTCATTTTCCATTTGACCTTGTGCACCAACTCAGTACGGTCAGTCTTACACTCTGAATGAGACAGAAGACCTGAAGGTAAAATGGCATTTCTTCCTGTAGTTAAAAAATAAGGCAGGAGGTTACACAAACATCCTGGATCTAGACATATTGTGAAGTGCAAGGTTACCTTTGTAATTTTGACATTGCTTTCATCTGAAATATTTGATCGTTTAATACAATCAGTTTTATATTTATTATAGTGGTAAAAAAAGATAATTGTTTGATGTGTAAGCCTATTCATTATACAGTCAACCTAATAATATTTGGAAGAGTCTAGTCAGGCAGTTTCCTGAATCTCAGTTCCCAGCATCTTATGCACTCCCTGTTGATGATCAATATGTGGTAAGAAGATCTGAATTTGACAAGGAATTGGTATAAACAAAGGCTCTAATTGTTAACATGAACAGGCAATGCAATAGAGAAGTACTTGACAAGAAATCATAGCATGTATGTAACCCCAAAATACTTTATTTTTGTACTAAATCCAATAAACCAGCCAGTGTATTGGTGTAGAACTTGAGTGAAACAGGCCATAGAGCCTGAAGAGCAACTTGTTGAAGGGATACATACTAATAACGAAACCAGAAGCAGGAATCCTGCCAAAGAGTCTAAGCTGACAGATGACTGAAGTATAACAAAGCACTCAGGGAAAAGATGGCCATAGTTCTTCCTTTGCCACCAAGAGTCCATTGCAGAAAAACATTCCCATGTGAGAGGCACCCTTTTTTATGCAGGACAGGTTTGAAGAACAGTCTCAGACTGAAGTAGAATAGATTTTAGAACAAGAATCTACAGATAATATATAGCAAATATTAACAAGTTGCTACAGCCAGCTGATATTTATCCAAGAGTTTAAGAGTTCTAGGGAAATTCAAACACAAAGTTGCAAGACTAACTTGAGGTGTAATCCATCACTAAAATTGGTGCTGACACCACAGGAATAACTATTTCCCTGTTTTTCGTTTTATTCTTTTTTTAAACAGAGGCCTTACGAATATACAGGAACTACCAGCAGGACTTACTTCTACAATGGCCAAATTGGTTGAAACCATAACAAAACCCAAAAGTAAGAGGATGCATATGTACACCAGGAAGAATTAATCCAGCTTTTGTAGAAAAGTCACACTTGCAACTAGTCTTAAAAAAACCAAACCCAAACCAACAAAACACCACACCAAAGAAATCACCTACAACCAAACACAGAACTAAGCTGGCACAAAGAAAGTCCTCTCAAATTACTCAGTGTTTAGAAGACTAGAGAAATCACTGTGGCCATTTCCACAATAGCAAGAAAGTAACAGTGGATTCCACAAGAATCTACTCTTTGACTGCCTCGTTTATGAATATATCATTCTGGAATAAACAGTTTGCTGCCGATACAAAATTATTCAGTGGGGAAAAAAGCGGATGCAAGAGAATAGAATATTATAGGGACAAAAATATGAATTAGTTTGAAAAGGAAACAGATAAACTAAGAACGCATTCACTGATGTCTGATAAGCACAACAGCCTGAATGCAACTGCTGGCTCATGATGTATGTAACTCATTTACATACTAAGGGCAACAGGAGGATATTCAAAGATATTCAAGCTGTGTTTCTATATCTTCTGCATCTACTGCTGGCCTGTGTATGGGCTAGATTGATATTTCACATCAGTTGGCCAGTTTGGTTTCTTCCACCAATGAAAAGCACTGGCTGAAAGTCAAAACTAGGTACATTTCAAGCACAGACATGATTCAAGTTATTAAAAAAATAGAAATTAATCATTTAAGCAATATACCAAACACCTTAGGAGCTCCTTAATCACAGAATGTTTTGAATTAAGATAAACTTTTGTATTTTAAAAAATGCTACAGATCAAGCATTACTGTTGAAGGATTTAACAAAGACAAGACAGAAGGTGGCAATCTTTTTATTTATTTGCTTGGTTTTGTTTTAATACAGTCCCAGCAAATACCACAATAGTATTCTCTGGTTTCCAAATATCTGGATAGGCAACAGCATCCAGACAGTAAAGCCAAATTTCAAGTATACAATGGGCTATGAGGAGGAATGGAATTATCTTAACAGTTTTGATCACTGGACTTAATCTTGAGGTGTTTGCTTTACTAAATGCAGATAGTAAGATAAAATGCTGAGCATGACCTAGTCTCAAATAGGTTGGTATAAAACCAGTACAACTTAAACTATAGTACAACGAAATAAATGGACAGCAAATCTGATTATCTCAATTACCCAAAATCTAGAAGTATGAGAACAGGCTAACATTTACTTCTTTTTGAGACCATCACTATTCTTGGTATTCTCATTAGATCTCCTAAGTTAAATCATTTTCAAAATAAAGCAAGTTAAAATATTGCTGTGTTTCAGGGGAAAAAGAAAAACCAACCCAAAGTTGGGATTAATACCTTAAGGCAAACATGAGACCTAAAATTCTGAGTATGTTAAATCTCCTTTGTAAAGTTCTATTTAGCCTCAGGAGAGGAGCTATTGCCCTGTAAATGCAGAACAAGTCTAGAAACTTCTACTTGTCTGTCACTACAGGTAAAGAATCCAGTAATTCAGTCTGGTGACTAGCTACTTTTCCTGATCGGACTACATGTCTACAGAAACTTGCTATACAAATCTCTGTATTAAATATAGTACAGCCTACATATCCAATTTCTGGTTTTGGAATTAACTTGTGTAGTACAACCTGGTTTTCCTGTTGACATTATCTAACAATGGTAATTGTATTGGAGGCCACACAATAAATTACATAAGAATGCAGTTTACAAGCAAACTGCCTCATCTGTAGGAAAACAACCCTCATTACTGTGGAGGATGAGGCTGACATCTTCCTCTTAGATGATGTCAAAAATCTAACTCTCTTATAGGAGAGAGGACCCCTTTTATAGCCTCTCTACCTATGCTGGATTCTAGATATTAGCTTCAGTCCAATGTATTGCTGCAGATGACAAGGAAAGGATTAACTTTGGAAACAATATCTCCTTGAATTGCAGTTCAGTTTATTCATGCTCTAATTGTCCCATTTTAAACTAGGACTACTGTCATGGGAAGCTGGGGTATTAATGTAAGTCTGTCAAATCTGTATATCTCAGTGATTCTATTAGAGAATTTTTTGGAAGGTATGTTGCACAAACATCACCCGAAAATTAAATGCTGGAAAACTGCTGCAAAACAGAGTGCACTTATTACTAGCATAGCAAGACATAACATGCCAGCAGAAAATTACACCACTTCCTACTAATGAAACAGATTATAATGAGACACATGATACACACAAATCACCAAATAGCTGTGACTACACTGAATAGAAGTCTTCTAATCCAGTCCTTCAGTATTCTCTGTTCAGTGTTCTGACAGTTGCAGCTTCAGAGGAAACACATAACTGAGTGCTGGCCATAAGAAGCACGCGGAATATAAGTTTCATGACAAGTTGATACGTTACTATTTGAGGCAGGAAAGTTCAATGATTCAGAGGTTTCTGCTGTTCAACAACACACTCACAATGGCAAACTGACAGCAAAAAAGGCACTTTAAACAAATGCAAAGAAAAAGTATACATTAGAAGTAGTACACACACCAAAGGTTAACAGAACAAAGTCCAAAGCTTAGTCGGACCAGGAAGAATTCTGGCAGAATATTCCTAATGCTTTCCTATTGATCAGAAGGGATCTCATTTAATACCTTGGTCCTTTATGCCCTCACTGAACTAGTTAGTTTCAGAACCATACTTTTTTTTATTATTAAGGGACATCTTTAGTGATGTTTAATAAAACTGAGAAAAGGACAAAAGAAAATTATGCAAAAGCCAAGAAGAGATGCAGGAAAAGCAAGGCTTTCCTGAAGAATCCTTTTTTCAGTTCCTGTCCCTTTTAATATTTTTCTCTGGGAAAAATGTCTACAAAAAAAGAAAATTAGTGTCAATGGTCAGCATGCTCATTGCTCAGGCTAATATATCTAGATTTGTAGGGAAGTAAGTCTGAATATAGAGAGTGCTAAATTCTCCTTTTCTCCACCAAGAGGAAAAACTCCTATCAGTACATTTTGTCTCCAAGGTAACATTGGGTAAGACTTATTTTCAGATAAATGTGATTAGAAATTTAGTTTGATTACTAATACAATTGCGATGTAAACATGACAAATATTTGGCATTTCCTTGTTTAGGAGGGGTGAGGGAGAGGACAAGATTAATTTTAGTCCTGTAAGTCAAGAATTTCTGTAGCGTGCCATGCCATGACCCTGAATAATGACATTTAAGCACAATAATATTAGCCTAAAAAAATAAAAATCAACATTTTCTGGGCAAAATTTCCCTAGCATTCAGTTTTAGACAGCTGAACTTGGAAAAAAGACATGAAAGCAAGTGAGAAGGGATTTTGCAGATTCATTTATGACAGATCTTGTGTGTAATTTAAGTTATACACTTTGTGATTTTCAGATGTCTTTCCCAACATTAGTCTTTGACTCCTTTAAAAGTCTGTCATAACAATTTTCAGGGTGCATAACAGCAAACTTGCTCTATGTATACCATTCATAGCAGAGCAACAGAAACCCATTTCCTGATAATCCATCAATACCAGAAGATGGCAAAGAATTTACAACAGTTGTCTGATAAGAAGTGTGGCATGCTGATTTTGAATTAATTTATATACAATTTTGTTATAAAATGTTGAGGGATGATAAAAAGACAGTCTTTTGTTACGATGAGAAGGAAGGAAAGACTTCTTATTCATCACAGTCATTAAATTGGTGCTGTTTATCAGAGACATTCAGGTATTAAATCTACTTTTCCCACCACGGTTTTACAATCCATTGGACAACAAGCACTTTTTTTAAAAAAAAAAAACAAACAAACCAGACGAGGGACTAAACTCTGCTGCACAGTAGTACTTGAAATGTAACAGAATTTACTGTGAGATCTTCCAAAATGAAAAAAACAATATTAACAGAACACTTCTGTACATTTACAGCACTAATAAAACAAAGACCAGCATATCTAAACCCACTTGTAACATCTTCATTTTATTCTGTATATGCTTAAAAGCCAAATTATAATTGAATATGAAGTGTTTTTTAAGTGTACCTCAGTGCACACAAGTTTATACATACATACTCACATGCCTAAAATTCTCAGTCAAGACTGTCTGATATACTTTGCATTTCTAGAGAGAATATGCTCCTACAATATATCCTGAAATAAGGAACATTTCAGATTTATTCCCAGCTGCTTCTTGTAGCCAGTCAGGTTGTTTTAAGCCTCAGTAAGAACTAGTAGAATACTAAATTTTAAACTCTTAGAATTTTGCATTTTTAAATTTCAGGTAAGAGAATGCTCCAGAATCATCAGCTGCTAGACTAAAGGCAGCTTTGTGAATAGAAGGTAAGACCCACCAGAAATTCAGCACACTTGAAAACTTTACTCTTGCATCACCACCTAATTATCATCAGCCACTATCCCAGAGTGAGGCAATCACAGATAGACCAAGAGTATCATGTGCAAATTACTCTGAAAATTATTTTTGCAATATACCCTTAGTTGGCCCAGGTACTTCTTTTTCCTCCACTACTTTCCCAGCACTGCTAGTCATGCTATTCCTTTTGCTCATTTTCCTTCCTTCCCGCCCCCCCCGTAAAACTTACCACCGATACTCCTTTCTCTTATTAATTTGATATTTTGCTGTCCTCCTCTTACATCCCCATAAACAAAACAAATCAAATCCCAACAAAGGCACATACTAGTTATCAGATAATTTACTTCAATGTTTTACTATTTTCTTCATTAGTTTGCATCTCTGTAACATACTGCTTCAGATGCAGAATACTGTTTTAGGAGCTCGCATGGAGGGAACTTCAATCATGATTTCAAGCCTATAGTACTACAGGAATATCAGCATTAAATAAAAATTAACCAGTAATAAAAAACCCTCAAAATTTCAATTATAATCAGATCATAAATGAATCCCTGTATGCCGCCAGGTGCTCTAGTTAAGAGGCTCTTCAATCAAGGAAGCACAATCTTTATTTTGCCATAGCTGTCTATAAATCCAAAAGGGAGATGTAAACATACATACTAGACTAAACAATGGCTAAATAGCAGCCACTATTCACTCTCCCACTCACACATACCATGCAAGTCTGTGGGAAAAACTTACGATTGAAGCTAAGGAACTCAAGTAAAGTTTTCTGAAAATAACCCAGAGCTGACAAGTCAGTAGGAGGGCCTGGATGGTTTCAAGACACAGTTTTTAACCAAGACTTGGACCTCCAACTGGGTTTTTTTTTGTGCCTTTTTTTTTTTTTAAACAAAGATTTACATCCCATCCTTGGCTAAATTACTTATAAATTAATCAAAATAATTACTGAGTGGATAAGCAAGACACTGGACAAGACAGAGAGAATGTCAGCCAGACAATACAGTCCATGTTGTTTAAACAAATGCATCAGTGCTGGTTTTAACAGCTCTGTAGGGCACAAACACATTAAAAGACTTAAAAAATATTTATACAGAACACTGAATAATGTATGCATGTACACTGTGATTTTGGTTTTCTAGATTGTAACAGAGATTATCAACTCCTGAAAATGATATTTCTGCCAGCTTTCATTTTTGTTCTGATACATTGTTTCTTGCACTCAGACAGGTACTGAATTTAGCATCTAAGATCTCTGTAAGTATGTATGCAATTTTGTGTAAATTGTTTCATTGCTTTCAGAAATAACACTCACATACATGAAAAACCAAAGAAGTCTCATTTGTGTAGCACTGAGATCTCCCAGTCCGCAACCTTTGAAAGAAAGTTTTTGAAACCTCTGGAAATAATAAAATCTACCTGGATGTATTGATACATAGCTAACTTGACATTTTTGTCTTCATAATGCTGAGCAGGGGTATAATAGATGAAGTATTAATACAAACTTGCACTGAGTAACAAAAAGGGAAGAAAAGTAAGCTAGGTGAAGACTTTTCACTCAGCTTTACAAACAGTGTTCAAGTGCAACTAACTTCTGTATTTTGCTAAGCACAGGTAAGCCTGATGTATACGTGTCCTCATGCATTTCAGATTTTTTTTTTGTTACTACTGGCACTGTGTTTAGCATTCAAAATACTAGACGTGGAGAAGTTTAGAGCTTTTTCTATTAACAGTCCCATACTTTTCTAAGTTATGTACTGCATATCTCATATTCTGCAAAATATAAAACCATCACAGATGTGTGCTAAGAACTAGTTCCAAAGTAAAAGGAAACTTTTTAATTAAGGAAACATTGACTTTTATGGTTGCAAATCAGAAGAGCATTTTACTAAATGCTTAGCCTGTAGATTATGCTTCTTTAATTCACAAATTGACTGTACTAGGTCACCTTTGAGTAATGGAAATCTCTGTTTAAACATTTTTTTGGCAATGGGCACAAAGCATTAGATCTCATTTCCAAGACTTACCAGCTGGGTTTTGTCATTAACATTTATTAACAATCTAAGATATGGCTTTCAGCGTCTAATCCTCACTACACAAATGTTTTGTATAGTTCTCTAGAGAGCTTTGGTGTGACAAATTACTGGCACAGATTACAGCCCTGTGGCTATTCACCAGAGGCAATGCAAAATTAACATGGTACTAATCCAATTTAAACAAAAAATTGGTCAAAGTATGCACAATTGCACAAATCTTCTGAACTAAAGCAAATCTAGAATTCATGAAGCAAAGGTTTCCAAATTTATATTTAAAACATAGTAAACAGTTTCTGACCAGCTCTGCTTCAACTTTTATCTGGCTCTTTAAAGTCACTTAAATCCTTTATCAATAGACTATAAGATGAAGCACAGGAATATAAAAACCACAAGAAACTACTTTGAAAGGGTTTGTTCTTAGTAGAAAAGTTTTTGGTGTTCACTGTATATGCCAACTTATTTTATGGTTCAGACTTTCAGCAAGAGGGTCAGCTGAAACCATCACATATGTTACTGAATTCAGATTGTCAGGTCTACAGTGATGAAATTTATAATAAAAACCTGATACTGATACACACTAGTGTTAATCTGGCACACAACGATCTTCTCTTTTATTCTAGAGGGATTTTTAAACATGGCAGAAAGAAGAAGATAGCCTGGACATTTCATGTCTGCTGAAGAAACCTTAATCAGAGAGATAAGATTTATATTCTTTATCATCTTGTCAGGCATGGATGTTTCCGGAATTGGAGATGAGGATTCCTTACCTTTTATCACTAGGCAAAAAAGGACCAATAAGGAGACAGCAAACAAATATGAGCTTTTAATTATTAATAGTTAATATAAAGCACATTCCCTCTCTTCAAAGAGAAATAGATTAATTTTTAGCTTCTTACTCTCCAAAACCTGAGTACTCCAGCAGTAGGAATGAAGTAGGAACTATAGTCCTTAAAAAAAACACCCTGCACTTTCTCTCAGAGAGGAAGTAGGTGTGAATACAGGCAATAAGAACCTTTTACTAAACTTGAATTCTGAAGCTTTATGCCTGTGTCAAGGTTTGTTCAGCAAAGGGATTAATAATTTATTGTTTGTCAAGGCCAATGGAAATGTTTGCCATCCTTAAGTATACTGTTGTAGCTAATGTTTACTGTAACTCATGAAAGACAGGCTATGACAAACAACACAGAGGCATATGGATTCATTGAGGATGAAGCTGGTACTCCTGCAAGTTTGAACACAGTATTTTCAAGTCGTATGTGTATGGCTCTGTGTGGGTATATACACACACAGAGACATACATGCACTCGAGCTCTGTTAAAACACATTAGTATGAGATTAGGATTTCCAAAAGTAGGAGAAAAGTTTCACTTGCAGTTTAACTTTTCTGCAAGTTAACTTCATTTTATAGCATTCAGCAAACCTTAAACCAATGCTCCTAAAAGCAAAGATTTTTTTCTCAACTTTACTCCATTCATTTTACAATTAAAATAGAGAACGGTTAGGACTGTAACTGACCAAGATGGTTGGACAGAAACAATATATTTTCACTGGAATTGCTGACTAAGTATTATTGGGAACGAGATTTATGAAACTTCTCTTTTTTGAATCACACCTCCTTTTAGCTATGCTAACATTCGTTACAGACATGAGCCTTGGTCTTTCCTGAGTACAACATCAAACTCAATTCAGTTTTGCTGTTCTCATTTTTGTAAAGAGCGTAGCTCAGAGCTTTAATTTTGCAAAGACAAACGCTAATAAAATGAAAATTGCCAGTAGTTTAGACTAATTTTAAGTAGCTTCCAACAGAAGGTTAACTGGGTTGTCTCATATGACAAAAGAAAACCTGCATACCTGTTTTAACCTTGCAAGTTCCTTCAAAGCCCTTGTCCACTGTTGTTTGTAGTGGAGCTTTGACTTGGTAGCTGACTCCAATTTTCTTTCAAGTTCAACCTAAAAGCAATTAAAATCATATCAGCTGAAGCAATAACAGCAGTAACAATCACCGAAAGATGTATATATACAAAGGGTCTGGTTTAAGAAAAGTGTTTATGTAGTGTAACATACAACATCATCTAAAGCTGTTATATAATATAACATAAATATTATGGCACATGAACATTTTCTTGTTTAAAATATAGCCTTATTTTTATTAGATAGCTGTCTATACAAAAAGGAAAAGATTAGTTTTTAGCACTAAATCTGCTGGTGTAACCTTTAAATTTAAGACTCAAATTAGCAAACTCCCTCCCCCCTTTTTTTTTCCTAAGCAAGATTATAAACACTAATTTAACAGAAACACTAATGGATAAATCTTGCCTTTAAAAGGTGTGTAGCTTTTTCTCTTTCCTGCAGCTGATAGAAGATACGTGCTACATTCTTTTCTCTGAAATAGACATCTGTTCTAATCACTCTTTAAAATATATGTATCTAGTGTGAATCTTTGATCTTACTATCTAAATTAATCTCTAAAATAAGTTACACACCTTAAAAATTTTGCTGCGTTCTGTGCAGAAAAAATTTAGCATTAGAAGGCAACTTAAAACAGTTATGAAGCACCCAGAATACAGTAACCTGAAAAATGAAGCATTCTTAATTAACAACTCTGATGCAGTGATATTTTCTTTTAATCAGGCAAAAATTGTTTACCACTAAATTTGTGAAAACCTAACAAAATATTCAAGCAAAGAGCTTAAAAGGTCTGTAGAGACAGAAAAATTTTTAATCATTTGGTTGCATTATTATAAATTATTCAAGCATGCAGTAACATGCAGACTGGCCATGTAACTGTGAGTGCATTTTGTGCCAGGAAGCCTGATCCAATTTTTTTCAGCATGTTTGGTCAACAGTTTGACCCAAGCTTCACAATATGGGCAAAATATGCCCATATATGTAATTTTAATTAAGCAAAATATCCTCTACTGAAGCCACCCATGGTTTCTAAGAAATCAATTTATGACAGGGATTCCATTCCATTGATAAGTAGCACAATCTCTTTTCAGAAATACTTGATAAAAAACCAATGCATATAATGGAATACCAGTCTAAATTAATTGTCACAAGAAAACCTTCATCTTTATTTAGTTCTATAAACAGAATGCTCAGAGTGCCCACATAACTCATGATGGTAGCAATTTAAATATACATGTTAGTTTTTTTCCCGACTTAGCCTCTAACACTACTGCTTCCTCTGTAGAAACAAGGCCACTGTTGGCCTTATTTATATCTGAATATTTCAAGTGTGAAAAAATTGTTGGAAAAAGTATAACAAAATGGAAAAATTAACCAGTTTATCATGCAAGGTTATTCTACATCTCCCTTATCAGTGTCACTGCAACAGTTTTTAAAGACTTGAAAGCTCTAAGATACCTTTTCTAAAGTGAGAAGATTTATTTCCGATTGTAGCTGGATTTCTGGTTTGCTACTTTGCTGTTCTTTGTACTGCTGGAACTCCTTCTCAAAAATTTTATGCTTGTTTTCTGCTTCATAAAGCTACAATAAAGATATCAAGATATAATGCAAGTTAGCAGAAAAACCCATTCCCAGACAAAGAATTAGGTTACAGAACTTAAGGTACTCCTTAGTCCCTGAACAAGCATCTTACTGACAATTATCTGATATAATACAGACACTGAAAGCTACACATTCATAATTAATGATTTCTTGATGATGGCATACAGCAATGTTTTAATAGGAAGAATTTTAAAGAGGATCTTTGCTTAGTACTGGAAAGAAAAACCAAGTCTGTCCTCATATACAGAAGATCAAGATTTATAAACATTGCTGTTCACATTTCTAAAACAACTTGCAGAAGAAACACAGAAAACAAAACTATTTAGATTTATGCCCATCTTTTAAAGAAAGCCAACAGTGTTATCTTCTACATGAAGTTTTATTACTTACTCAATTTCACCAACATAACTTGTTTAGGAATGTCTGGAAGAGGAAACAATTAATACTTTGTACCACCAAATAATGATTTGGAAGAAAGGCTGAAGTACAGAGACTTCAGTGACTAATGACTTAACACTATGTACCTCTGCCCTCACTGTGCGCTTCTACAGTTTCATGAAGATATTATAAAAAGACAGCTTTGCTTTTCATCTTAAAATGGTTAATTTGAAAACTATGCCAATACACAATTACTTTGCTACAAAGCAACTAACCAAGTCAAATGTTTAACAGCTTTTTTCATTATACCATATTAAAAAATTAAGAATGTTTTATAAGATGTTTTGTAACATTAGGTTACATTTTCTTCTGTTAAATATTATTCAACTTAATACACCTGATAGAACTGATGCATTCCATTACAAAATATGATCCCAAATGCTGCACTTGCATTTTTGTCCAACTAGTAAGTGCAAATATTTCCACGAATTGTATCAAACAGTTTAGACTACTGGCTGAAAATGCTTCAGAGAATTAATTTCTGTTTCAAAGCCTATAACTTCTTCTATGAATACATCAATATTTTAATTCTTTGGATCTCCTAACTGGGTCATCTCTATTGTTCTTCAAAAATCTTGCTTTTTGCACCTATTATTTTAATAGAATTGATATAAGAAAGCAAAAAAGGCTTCCTAGGGAGCCATACAAAAACGTAGTTCACTGCGGTTACTTTTCGCATACAACCACAATAGCCAACTTTGACAAAATATACTATTGTTTGTCACCTTTCCGTTTTTACTGAATTTTTTTTTTTTTAAGGCAGACATACAGACATGATGTCTGTGACAACGACAGTAATTAACTTCTAGGGAGAGATGGCATTTCTCATAGCTAAAGAATTTCTACAATACTGTTTAATTTCTTGTTTGGTTCTAAAAGCACTTTCAAAAATTTAATTTCTCATGAGACCTCAGGTTGTGGACTGTTAGGGAACTGCACAAATCACACAAATAAACCACAATTTCCTGCAGTAATGAAGCAATAATGATGATGTTCTAGGTGGATGCTTCAAGGATCTTCTCTTGTATATAGTGGAGCTTATCTCCAAACCAGTTAGACATTTAGAGAACTTTACAATTCAAGTGTCAAAATTGTGTATTGACACGTCTAATTAAAAGGTAAGGAACAAGTCAAAGCACATGGTTTAGAACTATTACCATTTATTCCAGAACACTCCTTGTTAAAAAACACAAAACGCACAAACAAAAACCCCACACCCAAAAAGGTAAAAAGAGGCCCATCAGAACGGTTAGCAACAGCAACTTTCTGCTTGTGCACTTTAGAAAAGGAAAAATCTTACAGTGAGGCTCCAAAAAAACCTATACAAAACCCCACCCCCAGCAAAGCAAAAAAAAAACCTCAACCAACAAACAAAAAACTTGTCTTATGCAGAATGTACAACCACCTTGTACTGAAGTATTAGAGAGATTCAAAACAGCAGGAACAGGACAGAGAAAGACAGCCAGGATGATCAGCTGGAAGGAATGGTCTTCATACAAAGCAAGCAAAACATAGAAGCTTTTGTTTGGAAGACAGTATGACAGACATGTGAGCAATCAGGAATGGTATGTAACACAGGCACTAAAGAATTATTCATAATTCTTAAGCAATGAGCTTAAAATGAACAAAAAGAATATGCAACACAAATTTTAGCACTCACTGCCTCAGGATTTTGCAATGCTAAAAAGGTAAGTACTTTTTAAAAGGGACCCAATGAGTTAATGAAGAATACTTTCACTGATGGATAGTAAATATGAAATAGTGCCTCTGGCTGAGGGTACATGTAACTCTTGCTGGTATTGCTGGATATACCAAAATCATATTTTCTTGCTGTCCCACTTATTTTGTTGCCCTCTAAATCCAACCATTGCTGCAACAGAATGCTGAGCTAACTCGATCTTTGGTTGATACAGTATTTCACTTTTGAACAGGAAAAATAGAGTGATTGTGATGGTGTTGCAACCTAGCTAAAAAACAAGTCAGTGGAAGTCAAGAAGACTGAATTTGGAAGATGACTCCTAGGTGGTTGCATTTGGCTGCTTGAGCCTGAAGAACTATTGGCTATCTTGTCTGGACTGATACAGCATTCGTAGCTGCCAACGACACATCTACTGTGCAGAAGTGATCCACTTAGCACTTTGATTGCATTCTGTAGTTTGAAACTGCTCATCTCAGTTAAATGACTGTTCAGTAGAATAGCCAAGATTAGCATGCTCTAGATTAGCAGCATTTTTTGTATTAGCTATATTTAAAGAGTTCACAATACTGTAGTTAACATATGCTGACATGAAAAGAAGTAGGTTAACACCAGTGTTTAATATTAAATAAAAACCCCACAAAAATCCAGCACAACTCTTCCTAATACCAAATACAAAAATATGCCTTTGGCTGATACAGTTCTTCAATTAGTCAAAGCTACTGTGGGATTATCACTATCACATATCAGAAATGGAAAGCACCAAAGCAAGTAATTAATCTACATAATTTAAGTATTTTGAAAACACATTTTACTAAGACTTAATCTACTTAATAACAAATTGTCTAATACTGAAACTGCTCAAAAAAGCCAGTACTAATTAATTTTACAGTATGCTTCAACAGTCAAGAAAAATAGCTAGACTAGTCTTCTTTGTGCAAGAGCAAGCTACAGGACAGAAGACTATAGTCTACATTATCTTGGTTTAATGGAATTACTACTTTCAGAATAGAAGATCACAAAAGGAAGATAATCCATCACCCCCCTCCCCAATAGGTATAACAGAAATACTATGGAACTAAATGGAAGAACAAAATGAACTGCCAAATCAAGCTAGTTAGATGTTAACTGCTAACAGTTTATTAAGTTACTGAAATGTATATTGTTGTTCAGGTTCTATATGCAAGGTATGCTTGTTATTCCAGTCTGACTTTCAGTGTTGGGAAAAAAAAAAATTATAAACACTACATTGCAAACTGGCTCTCCTACTGAGCAAGACTGACAAGAGATGGATCCCAGCATGTAGCTCACTGAACAATGGAGATAAAATGTTAATTACAAAGTTGCCTGAATGTGCTTGCCTCAAAATATTGCTAAATTAAGTTTACCTAATTTAAAAAATGCAAAAAATGCTTACTTAAATAAGTAAATGGCTGATGCATATAATTTAAGGATACTTACCTGCTGCTGTAAGCGAAGCTTGTCTTCTTCCAGCTGTTTAATTTTTGACCTTTCTAGCTCAACCTGGTGTGTACATTCTTCTCTGGCTCGCCGCACAGAATCCTGTAGCTCCTGCAGATTTCGTTCATGCTTTGCTTGCAACTCTTTCTTCACTCTTTGAAGCTTAAAAGTGAGACATATTTATATTAATCCAAAGGTGCAAGATCTTCATTTTAAGAGTCTTTCTTAAAACCGTTACTACCACTCATGACAAAAAATTGTTATCCATTTTAGAAATTAAACAATAGAAATTCCATTGTTATCTATGTTTGCTGTATAGTCTTTTATTGGCTTTCAGTTTAACTAATGACTAATGACTAATGCAAATTACTATATTTGGGCTACAAATATGTTCTTGCTTGGCCCTTGCAAAAATGGAGCTATCTGTATCTCTACTGCACTTTCTACATGGGATTGCTAAAGGCAAATTTTATATCCAACTTTCTACTACACACTAAAAAGCTAAATATATCCCGTCACTGAAGAAACAGTGAAGTGACAGCTACAGCCAAGATGCCTTTAAATCAGTTAGACTGCTCTCTTCAAACTGAACATACTGAGAGAATTTCTCATTCAGCTAAACAGAAAGGCAGTCCTTTACAGGTTTGAACTTTCTAGAAAGATCTTACTGGCTCAGATAACTGCTCGCTGAATAGAAACTTCTCCAAATGGCCCATTTCTCAAACTGTGTAATTGCTAAACGAACTCTATATCATTTTGTCTAGACACTCTTGGAATCCACTGATTTTTATTATCTCTAAACCCTCAGGTCAGAATCTAACTAAATTTAGAGCAAGTTTTTGAGACAAACATGCATGAGATTCAAAATAAATACTTTTACTCAAACTCAAATGCATTTGGCCATACCTCATTACCAGATTTTTTGCATAGATGTTAAAGGTAAAGTCAGACCCTATTCACAGCACAAACTACATCTTGAGGGGTACAGAGAGCTTGAGTACAGACGAGGACACAGCAGTCAGTCCCCATGTTGGGAGCTTTAACACTGTTCATGAGTTCAGGAGAGACTGATATGATAAAAAGACTAATTTGAGCTACAGGAAGAAAGAGAGAGTTTGTTGGACTGCTAAATCACCACAGCAGTTTACCTATATAACTGTGAGTTTGTTCGGAAGGACAAACCCATGCAGTTTACTTTCTTTCTCTTTTCATATGACTAGCTTCTCAGAGAACTCATCCCCACTTCCTCATCTTAGGAGTATTCAGTGAGATCTAGAAACAGTGGCAGCTACTGGTTTCTCCTGTATCTGCCTTGGCCCTGTCACTATTAAGAAAATACAAAATAGGAACTCTATCAAATTGCCGGATAACAAAACCTGGACAATTGCAGTTTCTCCCAGCTGTACTTTTTACTTTCTCCTATTTCAATGGTTAATCTAGCAATTACTGTTTGAGGTGCGGCACTCTTATACCCATGTACAGTGTTCACCTGACAGTACCAAACTTAAAATTGAGATATGCTAATGTGATATACATGTCTCTACTGACACTCTAATTCTGTTAACAGCAGAAAATGTACAGTTCTACAATTCTAGCAAACCATTTAGAAGTTCATTGAACTTTCATTTCAGTAAAAAAGTGTAGTTGTAACAAAACTTGGCTTAACTTACTAGTGCTCCTCTATGTTTCAGTATGAATGCAGCTATTTCAGTTCTTATACACAGGTCACAGTTGTCTATATGAAAAGTCAACAAGCTTATGGAAATAGCTCATGCAATTGCACTATTTAAAATGACCAAACACTTTTTACCTCTGATTCAGCACTAAAAAGCTGTCGTTCTCGCTTATCTAGATCTGCCAGGGTTTTCTGAAGTTGTTCTTCCAAAACAGTATATTCTGCTACCTAAAAGAACAAAACAAAACAGCATTTTTCCTCTTGCAATAAAAATTATGCTTTAGGCAGGCGAAGAATTTACTCTTGCTACAATATAAAATATTTACAAATTTTCTTCAGAAGTTTACATATAAAACAAATCTCTAGCACTTAATGACTAAATCATGATGGAGAGCCTTTCTTTCTAATACAATAAAGGCTAACAAGTTACCATGCACAGCTGGGCTGCAGAGATGCTTTTTGTCCCATACAAGCGAAAGGCAATTAAAGTTAAAAAGCCCCCAAAGAAAGCAAGCTAACCTAAAGGATATCTAACAAGTGATTAAGGGCTACTTTTCATTTTTTACACTGTGATAGACTAGATGCATGCATACCAGTAGGTGTGAAGACAAGTCACAGGTGCTTTGTTCTATGTTATTGTTATGAAATCTTCTCAGATTTTTTACTGATATGATATTTATAATGGGGCTTTCAGCAAGTACGAGTTTCCTTACCTTTTTCTTCACTAATGCTTCCCTCTCTCTATCTCTTTTCTTCCATTCTTCTGCAAGTGCTTGCATATGTGCCATTTCCTTCTTTTTAAGCTTTAAAAGCCAAAAAAGGGACAAAACCCCCAAATCAGAGAACCAAATCAAAGTTGTTGGAAGTGCAACTTTAAAGAAGAGAGTACTAGCAGAACTAAGCCTTGAAGCAAAAGAATTAAAAACTAAGTTTTGTACACTATGATTCTGATATTTCTTACCCTTAAGTACAAAATGCAAAGTAAGCCCAAGTTTGAGAAAAAGATCCTAACAAACAGACACTAGATTCTCGGTATCTTTTTTTAAAAAGAAGCATATGACTATAAGAACACCTCAAATGTCTTCAAGAGTAGAAACACAGCAATGGATTTTGACTGAGAATAAAGAAAGGCAGTGTAGATATTTAACATCAACAATCTGAATCCTGAATACCTACTGTACTTCAAAAACAGTAAGGGGAATTTGTGAAGGGGGTGTTCCGTATTTCACTACCTAGCACCTACTTCAGTCACTTAACAGAAAAGAATTAACTTTTTTCCTTAAGAGTATGGAAGATATTTGTGTACCTCTAAAGTTTCAATATTCTATATGAGCAAAATTTAGTTCTTATTTGAAACAGTGGCAAAGTTTAAGAAAAATGCAGTTAATATTCCTCTCACCAGTTCTGCTAAAGGTCTGGCACTCATGCAGTTTAGGAAATAAACAGAAAGAGGGAAAACCTGATTTTCAAAAATGTCCTCTTGCATTTCCTTCCACATTTCTAACTCCAGTGCTGCTTTGTATTCAAGAGTTTCTCGAGGTTCTGGATGTTTTTCTGGGGCACAATGAGGCTGAGTGTGAGGGACATGACACTGTTGACCGGCACCTAGACACTGATGTAATAACAGTGGATTTTTAACCAGAAACCCAACTCTTCAAAGAAATGTTCAAGGAAAAAGGATAAGATTTATGTAAAATTTACTTGAGAAGAATCTGACACCAGAACTTCTTGCATCTTCACAAGGCCATAGTCTTCCAAAGTGATAGAACATGAAAGCTCTGCTATTCTGTTGCCTGACCTATAAATAGCATTAGAATGTTATTTTAATGAAAACTGTCTTAAAAATACAGAAAGTGAGTTGTAAGACAACACACAAAACAGCAAAGTTGAAGTGCTAAAACCTTATGTGTAAGCTCAGAGAGTCTAAAAAGCTGCTTATGTGAGAGCCCAAACATGCTCTCTCATGTATATTGTTTTAACTTAAGGACTGAGTTATACATCTACAGTAAGCCTTCTGACTTTAACACATAACTTGTCATTGGGAACCTACTTAACTAACAGCTTACTATAATCAACACATTCCTGTAAGAAGAGAATGATCCAAAATTGTACCTGCAGTCTTAAATCTTTCTAACAAATGTACCTGTTGAATACAGGTATTACTGCTGACTTCATTTGAAGAATGAATTTCATTAGTCTTGCTTTTTTAAATGTTAACAGTAACTTTCTAGTTATCCACTGTATAATAAGTCACTTAGCATGTCATGTGTGGTAAGCCACCCTTGGTTTACTAAAAACCACATTTCTGGAAGCTTCAGCATGGAGAACTGACAATTTTAAATCCACTTACAAGTTAAATATCTATCTGCTCTTGTACAGTGGAAAAATGTATAGATAACATATACTTTAATAAACTAATTTGAAATTAGTTGCAGTTTTGGCTTAAGCAGAACAGTTTGTCTCTGGCTGTCTCATCTCTAATCCTAGAAAAAATGTAGTAAACAAAGGTAGTTTTCTGCACAGAAAGATATTAAGAGAAGGAATACACCCAAATCATGTAACTGAGAGTTACCACTAGTTTAACATGAAAGCGCACTGCAGTGTAGACCTGTACTTGGTCAGGAACAAACTATCATTTCAGTTATAACTATTCAATGATGCAAAGGCAATTACACAATCACTAGAAGCCTGGAAGCTGCAGAATAGATATCAAGCAATTTGCAAGAAATGGCTGCAGGCATTAACCATGGCTATAGTTTTCACAGAAATTCTCTTCCAGCAAATATTAAAAGATGACACTAAAATATTTTAACAAAGTTGCAATCGTCTATACAGTTATTTGCAAGGGAAAAAAACCCACCAAACACGTACTTCACAAGTTAAAAGTTAGTGCATTAAATTCTTACAACTTTTTTTCAGTCACTGATTAAAAAGCAAAAGAAAAGTCAAGGTAGTGGACCTCAGAAATCTGAGTAACTAAGTCAGTTTAACATATCAGTGTAAAAAGAATGTTACACCAACAAAAGCAAAGCTAGAAGAGTATCAGCACACCAAAATGCAGAGATCTGATTACATCTTGAGAATGCCATCTAGTGGTTATTAAGTTTTGTGCAAAACCAAGTTTCATTTTAACAAATATTATTGGTGAAAATGTGAACCTTAAGGTATAGTGAGATCATAAAGTGACCCTCCACAGAATCATACCATCCTGGCTTTCACACAAAAAAGTTGAGACAAGGTCAAAGACCAGTTTTCTACCAATTTGGGAGGAGGATGGATACCAGTGTGTGCCAGTAACCTGTCTGTCAAGTTTAGTTGGTTTATCAAATTTTCCAATAAAATCAAAACTTATTTGTTAAATAAGTTTTCTGTGTGTCAAATATAGCATGTTTTAATTATCTGTAGGATTAGAGGTTTAAAACTGACCTCAGTCTTAATAGCAATTATATTTATTTCTAAAGGGATAATGAAGTTCCATTATCACACAGAAAAAGATCAGGGTCTAGACACTGTGCTAGCACACTTCACATCTTCAGCAAGGACACAGGACAGAATTCATTATAAATTAAGTTTCGGCATATACATAAAAAAGAACATCACTCTGTGTAAATGAACATTTATGTTCAGACAAAATATTATCTAATAACACTGCTCCTTCTGATGTACAAAAGCTCAAACCCCTGCTACTAACACAGGGTATAATCCTGAAATAGGAAACCTCTCCACCCTGTGGGTGTATCTGTCCCAACTTTCACTGAAGTCAGTTGCATCAAAAAGCATACTATGGACAAGCAGTCTTAACCATTTTCTGGAATATCAGCAGCTTTTTGTAATTGTTAAGTAAGTTATTCTGGAAAGTGCCTCAATAACATTTTTTCCAATTATTTATTTCTTTAACCTGTCTGTGAAGCTTACCCAAGATCATGATTATATAAAGGTTTATTACAATGAGTCTGGTAATGGTGCAGGGTTGCACCATATGCCTGTGTCAATTTAACTCTTCATCTCTTGGATGCCTATTCCCATGCCCACGTTGCAGTACTTTGCAGCATGTTTACCTACTCAAAAAGGTGAACAGGAAGAGCTTGCCCTTTTTCAGGGAAACACAAAACAAACAATTCTTCAAAACTTGCTACAAAAATGATTTTTTAAAGTTTTACCCTTGTGCTGCAGTGACACTGACTGTTTCATTACAAGACTGACGCCAGCATTGTTCACCATTACCACCCAAGAAACGGGTTTTTGCCGAAGCCAAAACATTTGAAAGCTGAAGTCTCGCCACCCCTAGAAGTAAGTCTTTAGCTGTTTTATCCTTGTGCCACAATTCAACCAGCAGAGGTAATCTGAAACAAAGAAGTGATTTTAGTGTCAGGCATCAACACAAAAGAGGACGCATCCCTATTCATTTGGGAAAACGACCTCATGTTCTAGAAGAAACTTCCCAAATCAGCATGGTCACAACTGTCAAAAAATGAGATGGATTTACTGACTCTCACTCAGAGGAATGAGACTGACTTTGTGTCTTCTCCATCACTTACTCACTTTGGTCAGATTGTCATTCCTTTTCACCAGTTATTAGAAAAAACAATCCTGCAGTGAAAGTAAATGACTGAATAATCTTAATAGACCTAGATCATCTTCATTTATAAATACCTATAAATAAATTTTAGTCACTGCCACTCCTAGAATACATCTCCTCCACCTCTTCTTTCAAAATGCCACTATTTTGATGATTCTGTATTCCACATC
The DNA here is from genome assembly GCF_963921805.1 of Phalacrocorax carbo. Lineage (NCBI taxonomy): Eukaryota > Metazoa > Chordata > Aves > Suliformes > Phalacrocoracidae > Phalacrocorax > Phalacrocorax carbo. The sequence continues at coordinate 65,085,333 of NC_087548.1, read as the reverse complement.
TTATTCAGGTATTGAAAGATGGTGTGACTACTGGGAAAATTGTGCCACAGCCCTCAGCACTGTACTCAGCTGCCTACGTACTTGCTGTATTTACAAAGATATCAGATTGTCATTGTGCATTAAAAAGAAAAATAAAAAACTTCTCTATTTCATTTGAAGTAATGCTTTGTTAAAACTATGCTATCAATCTTTAACAACTTACAGCAACAGCACTTGTTACTGTAAGCAATGATCCTTGCATAAGTAGTGAAGAGATAAAACCAAGGTTTTTAGAGTCCCTGTCTTTAATTGTAAGTTACAGAGAAACTGTAAGAGCAGTGTATTAAATATTTGTTGACATTAACACTTGGATTCTTTATAAATTCTCAAACTGATGTCCTTAAGTAAAAAATTTGAACTTCTGACTGCATTTACAATGAAAAACAGAGAAAGTGTAATTAAGTTAAAAAGAATGCAAGTTATCACCTGAAGAACGTATCTTGAAGCTGATGAGGTATAGTTGCAAAGTCAAATGCACAGTAAGACTGTGGAAGAAAGACTTCCATATTCTTTCTGACTTCTACAGGTGGGCTTGTCATAATAGGTGCTGCACTGCCAAAAAATGGATACGAGTACCTAATAAAAACAATAACAAAAGTAATCAAATAATAACTTAATGAATAGATACTTCTTATACCATCTGCAACAAGAAAACCAGTTTAGACATCTTTTACTGAAGCATTACTTGTATCAAAGTTAGTAAAATTTGCACAAATACATTCAAAAATAGACTTTATTCTAGTTAGAATAGAGTTAGAAAATTAGTTCTCAAATATTAATGTTTTTTAATTTTTCATTTATTTCAGCACTGATCCAGCTGCATTTATATTTGCTGTTATTTTGAAAAAAAGCTTTAATAACCTGTATGTTCACAACAATATGAATTAAACTTCTATTAAAATTCTGCAATCATTATATGAAGTGAGCAGGGGAACAGAAGAAAGGAATATTATAATCGGATGTGGATTGCTACTTCAGAACATTTAACACTATTTACAGCTAAGACTGGTCTAACACGCAATAAATCATAACTATGTATACATACACACAGTGTCAGAACCGTTAGAAAATTTCAGTCACATTTGAAGAATTTAGTTTTTAATTCCCACAGTTTAATTCACTAAAAGGAAAGTTGAATCATTTTATCAGTATGATTTACAACGTGGCCTGAAAATACTAGCACAATTCAGTGTATGATAAACTACAAAGAGGAGGCCAAAACCCTCTCAAACCTCAATTTTCCCAAATTGATGATGCCAGCTATCTGCAATGTTACTAATAAAATAAATGCTGCATCAAATGCTGCCACTTATAAAATTCCATACTTCAGCTGCTTGTACAAAACTGTTTAAAGAGCTTGTTTAGACCTGAATGAAATAATGCTCCCAATAAAGTGAAAACATAATTTTTAACCCTGCAACTTTTCTTAGCATTTATGTGTTTGGATGTTTCTCCTCTTCAATTTCTTGTCACATTCATCACTGACTGTAAAAACTGAAGTGCATGAAACAGCAAAATCTATTTGTTGCCACTGTTCTGAAGCAAATTCATTTCTGGAATATTATATGAAAAAGCTTTTATGTGACAAAATTCCATCCACTGTATGTTGTTTTCCACCTATTATGTAATAATATAGCCTATACTGAAAACCATTATCAATGCAATCTATATTAGTTGTGTTTTAAAATATTCCACCACCCCCCCTGCCCTGACCCCAACACCTTTTCACCCTAGTTCAAACAAAGCTTATACACCAAGAATCATTACCATGAACGTACTTCCTGGACCAGTTAAAACTGTATCGAACCAAACTCTGTCAGAACAACAGGTGTGAAACAAATGCAGATGCACCTCCACAGCCACAAGTATTCAACCCGAATCACCATTTAAAGATACAATTCATCATGTGCAGCAAAAGGGCCCTAAAGGAAACTAGAAGGCAAACTGTAAGAACTGCTACAAACCACTTATGCCATCGATAACAAATATTTGACAAGTAGAAATTTAAAAAAAAAAAACAACAAAATTATCCCTGTGTCTACAAACTCTTGGTCCTAAACTCTAAGGAAAACCTAAAACAAAACAAATGAGTTGATAAAAGAACGTTTCTCTCTTCACTGGTAGTGTTAAAAAACCAACCACACCCCAACCTGCCTGCAGACACTGGTTTTAATACCCTCACTTTTAATTGGTCCTTCACCTTTTCAGTTCTTCCTCCAGTTTAACATTCACCTCCCAGCCAACATCTGCTTATTCTCCAAAAGTGCTCCCATACTTTTCTTTCACGTTGACAGCAGTAACGAACTAACGTCTAATCAATTGTTCAAAACTAGCACTGGTAGTTTTCTCCTTTTGCTTCAGGCACAAAACTCATGTACCCAAAAAGCTTGCCTTTTTTATAACTCCACAAATTAATGTAACAAAACATGCTAAAAGACTATCAAAAAACCCTGATACTGCCTCTCAGAATGATAATGCATTTATTACACTTCTTCACTTTAAGACTAGAATGTGCTTCCCTTTAGATTCACTGCCACACCCAAACCAGGTAATCTGTTTCTTACCGATACACTAAAAGTTCATGGTGGAGACATGGAAAGCTACAGAAATCACTCCTTCGACCAGCTGGTAAGGCAGCCAGAAGGAGAGAAGTAATCCTCCTTTTCATCTAAGGACGGAATGATAACCTGTATTGTCTGAACTCAGATATTCAAGAGAGATTTAATACAAATTATAGTGCAGGTGAAGTGTTCCATACTATCTTTAACACTGTAATGCTCAGGAGTTTAGTGATGAGCCAGATGAACATTCCAAAGTATTTTGCTACTGAAAATCAGCTGTGTAAAAGTAAAAGGCATCAGGCAGCATATTGCCAGCAATCATTCAGATTATGAAGGCTTTGTATTGAAAAGAAAGATACTGTTATTACTAAGAATAAGATCAACAAAAATAAATCATACCTTAAAATACAATTTATTGGAAAACCAAGTTCCAGACCACGTATACTTCGTAAGTCTATTGAAAAGCAAAAATGGTGAGAGGCTGCTGGAATGACAATTTTCTGTGCTGACACAGGCTCAGAAGAACTGGATGCACCCACAGGGTTGGGCTGAGATGCAGCTACTGGACCATTATCAGCTGAAAACACAGAAGAAATTTTGTGCACATTTTTAATAATTTGTTCTGCCCAAAATAACAACATAAACTCATATACAGATAGCTTGCTTCCCTAAGAGATTTCAATTCCTTGTAATATAACCTAATACTATGAAAAATAGCCACTCTATTTGTAAGTTACTGCTTCCAAGGAAAAACACAGCAAAAATGCAGTATACTTTAAATCTTCTTAAAAGATTCTGTAATATTTTTTCCTTTTTTTTTTTGTTAATATTCAAAGCTATGTAAGGTTATCTCACTGAAGAAAAGTTTAGACTAAGACCTAAGATATGAAATTCTTCAGAGGGATGTTGTAAGACTTCAATTTCAACCATCCACATAATTGCTCCTAGCCAACTTGAGGGGATGCAGAAGAGGTGGGCTTACAAAAAAAAAAATAAATTATTGTAGTAGCTTAGGTTGGTTTGCATTAACTAACCTCTTTAGTTTGAGACTGAAGACAGAGCTCCAGGTCAATGGCAGAGCTCATGTAAGGAAGCATCAAGTACTGGTCCCAAGCTGAGGTTTAACTATTGAAATAAGCTAAAATGCTCTAGCTAGGTCTGTAAAGCACATCTGCTTATGCCCTTTGATCAGAACCCACCTACTGTGACACCCATTTTATAATTTCAGAAGCAGAAGCTACAGTGAGTGCCTGTCCCATTGGATTCTGGCTTCTCAAGTCCTTACACTGGGACCCAGTACTGCCTTTAAAGAATAACAGGTCAAACTACAAGTTTTACAGACCGGGCCTCTAAAAGGTACCCTCCAAAAACGTTTAAGACAGCAAAGCAGAGAAAGAGGCAAAGAAACTGTCAGAGAATACAAAACGCAGTTAAGTGGGAGTTGTTCTGATACTCTTTTTTCATAATTATGTAAAATGTTTCAATTTTTGTCTTTTTAAAGAAATACATCATTGCTAGTGTTGACTATTTTTTCCTGCTTATTGTTGAGTAATATATTTGCATTAGTAGGAACAATACAAAAAAGAAAATTTCAATAACACTTCTACATCAGCAAGTTAGCACAACATCAGAATTAAATAATTTTCAATCACTACATTCTTCATGCAATGAAGCGGCTGAAGAAAAGTTTAAGGCTGTCACAGCCTTAGAGAACAGGAGTTGCATACAGTCTACTATGAAAACTCGTTTAAGTTGCTGCTACATACAAATTTCATTCAATGTACTAAATTTGATAAATTTTGCATTACTGGAATTTGGCAGATCTGACAATAGTGGTGACTTCACTCTGCTCTCCAATTTGAAGACTGGAAGCTCTTCAGTATACTGTTTGTTAACATCTTGGCAAGACCCAGCCACCAGCCCTGAAAGATAAATGTGCAATTACCTGTTTTACATCTTACCAAAACAGAGAGTTATAAAATAATTACTATTAATAAAAAAGCACAATCCTGGATTTCTTAACTGCAGATTCAAATTAGTTCCTGGGTTCACAATACTTTTTCTTGATACATTCCATATAAAGGACTTAAGATCAGTTAGGATTATCTAAGCAAGGATTAAAAGAAAATTTGGCTGAATTAGCAGACAAATCCTGAGAGCAAGTTCTAGGACACAGATTTTCCTATACAGAACTGGGTGTCTCTAGGACCAATCTCAAAAGAACAGTAAAGTAATATAAACATCACTAGAAATATAATCATTCTGCTTTATTCATAAACCATCTCTTAGGAAGACGCATGTTGAGTAACGTTTAGCAAACTAACATTATTCCTTCAGAGCTTTACTATATCAGCATAGCATTTCTTCCTCTCTCATCTCTGTTCCTCCTTGAGTTCTCCCCAATTCGGTCCTCAAATCAAAAGCAAAACAAGGAAAGTCTTAGAAGTCTATGTGGGCTACCAAGTCCCTACAAAAAGGTAATATAAAGGAAACAAACAAAAACCACGGTTGCCTGGTTCTGTCCAGGAATCTGTACAGGATTAACTTTTTTCCACAATGTACTACCAACATAGCAAATTCCTTAGAAATCTTGAAAATCCCACATCTCCCCTGCCTTTCTCTTTAATAAATGTGAATGTTAAACTATTTCATCTCCTCACTGAGTGAGTCAGTTTCTTCATGGATTTTGTACTGAGCTTTCCCATTCTCAAATTCAGGGAATTCTAAACATTTATGCTATTTTTCAATAATACTTGTAATCACTTGTAGTCTACACACTACCTAGTCCACAACCTGGGTCTTCCAAGTGGTTTCAACAACCACTATGTTCAAATTACAACATTTATTCTCCTATTATTTGTTTTATGAAAATAACTCTTTCTTGCCTGAAATTTATCACTACAAACGAGTAGCACATGATCCAAGATCACACTTGACAAGTGGGGAAAAAAATTATACACTGCATACCCTTTTTCTTTAGTTTTGTGCCTTTTTCAAACTGAAGACTTTCCACTTCACTTTCTGTTGCGTCATCTTCTGTTGAGGAAGAGTGGTCAGCTTGAGACTGGACATTCTGGGATCTCTGCTGCAGGCGTTCTGTTTTTCCACTAACAGGTGAAAGAACTTTCTCCTGTGGCTCTTTAGGTTCAGTGGGAGCGTTTAAGGGAGTCAAAGGCTGAATGAAGTGATACAGTTTTCTTATTGACCATTGCTTGCACAGAAAAATTCTGTCTACAACGTTTTTGTAGTTTGAGATTATTTTTCTGACATAGAAAAATGAAGCAATGAAAGTATTATTCATGTAAGGCAACTTATTCTTTCAGGTTTTCTTTTACATACTTGACTGTCAAATATGACTTAGAAATACCAATTTTTTTCTGACATGAACCCATGCAACAGTGTCTAAACCAACAATAAACAAGTAAGCTATACCTGGGCACTCAAGCTCTCCCTTTGCAGAACTACAGATACCCCAACAGCAGGAGCCATATCCAAAGGCAACTGTGGCAGTTTCTGTTTAGCTCTATTTGGTGGGACAAGGACAAATGCTCCTTCTATTGCCACAGGGTGTTGATCAATCTCCACATTTCCCTTCTTCAGTAGTCCAGACAGGGGAATTTCAGTGCTTCCAAGAGACTGGTCCCCACAGCAAAGATGGATCTGTATACATACAAAAGTGCTAGAAAGTAACTGCCATGTGCATTTACACTTAAACTGCCCGTTCAGCCTCTACTAAAGGTAGCATAAATACAACAAATTATAATGATCATTCCTAGTCTAGTCCCTGGATGCTGAGAACCAGCGTCTTGAGGAACATAAGCGCAGCTGTGCAATTTCAGTAATGAGCAGGTAGGATTTGCCCAGTGCTAGCACAGAGGCAGATCACTGCACTGCCCTTCTGAGGGCCTGACATATCATCCGTTTTGGAGGCAAGTTCAATAGTCTGTGGCTTCTAAACACAGCGCAGACTCTTGCCCATAATGTACAGACATATAAAATGCATGACTGCAAGGTAAAGAAAAAATTTATATGAAAGCTCAGCCTTTGTACATGTATTTAGACACCACTTAAATAGCAAGGATTTTTGGAATTAAGTAACTGTGTTTTAATTCCTGGTAAGAATCATTATTCCTTTTTCAAAGCTGGACTCAACTCTTTCTTCATTCCCCAGCTTAATATTTATACACCTCAGTAAAAGATGGAACTTAAAAAACAAACACACTCCAAGGTAATTTATTTTCTTCAGTAAAAGTTACTCTTTGAACCTTAGACTACTAAAACAGTTCTGTTTTAGCAGATGAGAACACTGTATTCTGATCCTTAATATTTATTACGCTTAATGAAGACTTTAATGTTAAAAGATGTCAGCTGTCAATACAGACACCTAGGTGTGTGTATATGTACATATACACATACATATAGGTATATACAAATATAATCATACACAATACACACACATCCCCTTCCCCCCACCCCCCAGTCTGCCAGCTAGGATTATTTATGACTACAATTTTATGACTACAGTCTTCATTTTTTGGAAAAAAAACCAAACAAAACAAACCCACAATATTAAATATTAAGGATCAGAATACAGCAATACAGTGCTTTGATCCTATATCCTACATTTTAAAAAGCTAAGTGAGAAGTCAGAGAAAAAAAACTGGAAGTCAAGATACGGATCTGACCTCATGACAACTCTTGTTCAAAAAGTCATTCTTTAACACGATGAAAATATTCATAATTCTATGGAAGTGTACATATGTGTAATATATGCTATATTAAATATTTATTTCAGACCATAGACTAAGATTAAATTCCAAACACACTGGTGCATGTTTCTCCAAAAACTGTTATTAGAGGAATATTTAAAGTTGAGACAAAAAAAAAAAATCTGAAACAATACAAGATTTAAACAGAAACATTCTTAAAGTAGCTACAATGGTCTGTACAAGTTTTAAAGAAAAATAGCTTTGAAAGGGTCCAGATTCAAGACTCCCTTTGTATAACTAACACTGTCTTATTTATCAGCCATGGTATGAGAAACCCTCAACCAGTCTCTTGTTTCATAATGAGTTAACTGTGAGCCAGACACACATTTCCATAAACACTGTCAATACCACCCAATATTTAGAATCATAGAATCATTTAGGTTAGAAGAGACCCTTAAGATCATTAAGTCCAACTGTAAACGTAACACTGCCAACACCACCAGTAAACCATCTCCCCCATTTAAAGGCATAGCTAAAGATTAGCAATATCCCATAACAGCCCAAATATGGCTGGAGCGTATTTAAAAGTAGTATTCAGTTAAAGAGTGGGAAAAGAGCCAGACCTCCCTTATTATACACAAAGAGTGCCACTGACAGTGATTTTAGAACCTCAGCAAGAGTGACCTGAGCAGCTGGTGTAGGTGAGGTTATCACAGGCAGCACAAAGCAGTACTGTGCGTGGCAGATGGTCTGACTGCAGAGCAGGTCCCAGAGCTCTTGAGAATGCTATGTTAGCTCTTTGGGAATATCATGTTTCAGCAATACCTTTTATCATGACATGTAACCCAGCTTACTATAGTGACCATACTGAAGAGACTGCACTCCATCTGAGCTGGGAAACTTGCTGCTAGTGTTTCCCTCATATCAGCAAGCAACTTACATTTGAGCCAAAATACTGTAATACAATCTAGTTTTGGAAGGAGAAATGCTTTCCAGTTTCAGCCTAAGCCATTATCTATTTCTTTTATTTTCATTATTTATTTTCATTCACATTTGAGAAGAAACAGCTTACCTGCAATTTTGACTGTGCACAAAGGTAAACTTGAAGGACATCAGCTGTACTACGTATTCGAACTGAAGCTCTTTCTGGCTCAAAGTTTGGATTAATTAAATCAGTGAAAGGTTCGTTTGTGACATCATTTCCGAGTAATGAGTAGTAGAAAAAAAACTCAGGCTGTCTTTCAGGAAGCTTCATAGTACTTGGAACTAACTAAAAAATGATGCAGAAAAGAAGAATGTATCTCCTTCATTAACATACAGTTACAGTAATCCTTAAGCATTAGCTCTGAAATTAAAGAGCTTACAGTGATCTCAAACTACCGAGCAGATGACCTAAATCCTAGTTTGCACCACACACAAAATAAAAACTTTCATATTAATACTCAGAGTTTAAAAAAAAAATCTTACTTTACAAGCATACCAATAACTTGCAAAATGACCCATTTTGAATTACCTTTAAGATTTATCAGCACCAAGGACTACAACTGACATATACTCAATGTGTCAAGCACTACACAAATATTCAGAAACAAGTAATGCCTCCACAAAATATTTGCAGCATAAACTGCAGATGAGACACTGAGTTAGATAATAACTTATGTGTTTGAATAAAAGACTAGAACAGCCAGAACTAGCTACTTCATCCAGTAGCCACTGCAACTGCGACTTCAATGCCTAAAAAGGCACGGGCTACCCCAGAGCAATCATAAATTCATTTCACAAGGCCCTATAATTCTGACATGAAAAATAATTTTCTTTGAAAAAAAGATGACAAGACTGAGGAGAGTTTATCAAACGCTCTGAGTTACAGACCAATTAAAATCATGCTGGCTTGGAGTTGTGACTTGCACAGCTAACTCAGGCATACCTATATTTTTAAATCAGACAATGTGTATCAGTGTGGTACAGTACAGTATAAACACAGCAGCTGAGGTCTAAAGCTGAAATAATCACATTAGCATGGCACTTCATCCAAGCTAGTAAGTCCTTCCCTTTGGCAACATATAAACTCTGTTTTTTCATGTATCTTATGGATCTGAAAGGTATTTTGTCATTTGATCTTCAGCACATGGGCACCACACTGAAGACTGGTATTATCCATACACATACTTTTTTTAATACTATATTGTGATATAAATGTATGCATTCCATAAAAGTGCAAAATTTAAAGTAAATGCAATTTTAGCGCTCCAGGAGAATTCTGATCTTTCATCTGTAATTTGACATGTAGGCACTACGTAAAGTTTTAAAATGCAAATTAACATATATTAGTTATGGGGCAGGTCTATATATTGCAAGAAACTTAGAAGACAATAAAAAATCCTAACTAGAAATAAGGCATGGGAGGACTAATACACAAATGTAGAACAGCACTTGTTAAAAACTGCACATCGCAAGGAAACAAACCTGTTCCAACTGTGTGGCAAATGCAATGGTTACAGACAAGACAAAGTAGTCTCTACAATACTCTGCTGGTCCAATTTGATGATAACCCTCTTCTTCATTCAAGACCGGTACAATAGCTTTAGGGTCTAGTCCAGAAAGAAAGGCAGACACTAAGAGAAGAAAAAATTAACCCGTGATCTTATTAATTGTTGCAGGAATCTTATATATAATTGTAATTTTACTTTTATTGTACATATGGAAAGAAAAATTACAAATGAAGATCTTGATGCTTGGTTCCAATGCATTTCAACACAAGAAAGTCCCTAAGAATACTTCGGTATAGCTACAAAAAAATTCTGAAATTTATTTCAATTTGGTGGGCACAGGTGTTATTTGAACACTACGCTAGACAGAATGCTAATGAATATTGTTATTTAATGTTAAGTGGGTAACATTGCAGCAACTGGAACTTTATTTCATTAGGTTGGACTCTACAATGCTGTTTCTTTATTTTACTCATTGAAGGAAATGTGAGACAGTAACTGCGTGACAACCTGTTCAACTGTTGAAAGAAGTATGATGTCTTATTCTACAGACATCTGGAATGTTTCATTGTAAGATTTTTCATCTGAAGTCTTCAGTGCCTAAAACACTGTTTGTATTTGGGTTTACTAGTTTCTGCTCTGTAGTACCAGTAATTCAGTACATTTCAACGCACCTCAGGTTACACCAAATAGAAATAAACACACAGCACTTTGTTGTGAACCAAAATGCTCTGTTTCGAGCAAGAAAAGTTTTAGATCACTTAGGTCAGTGCAAGGGAAAAAAAAAAACCAAACAGCCATACTCAATGCCTGGAACAATAACTTTAAACCTGCAAAAATCTACACGGTTGTTTTCCTCCATGGCCTAAATATGGTATTGACTAATCCTGAGATGACAGAAGAAAGGGAAAACCTGGCAAATGAATTTGCCAGAAAGCATGAAGTGGAAGACAACACTGGGTGAAGGCAGAAAGGATTTCTTTTATTTTCTGCCAGTGTCATGAGGGGGTATGAGAGACTGCAGGCAAAATGACCATATGAGAAGTACAGATCACAACTAAGTTACATCAGTTCCTTGCCTCCTTTAGAAACTACAGTATGCAAAATTCCCTGTGTTTTGTTGTGAACCTGAGAGGATGGAGTAAGCTAAGTGATTACACCTGAACTTCAATACTGCCTTAACCACTCTTGCAATGCAGCCATGTTATTGAAGTCTGGGCCAGAAACCTTGTAAAACACTTACTACCACTGACTACTTTGTTTTTCAGAACCACAGCCACCAATCACAATAAGCAGATGACGAATTTAGAATTAGGAAAGAGTTACCCTCAGGGTAAGAACTCAAAGTATTACAAGGTAAGTAGGAGAAACCCCGCTACTTGTAACAGAGGCTCAGTTTCAGAAATGAAGCAGATAGGCTTTTGGGTGGGGGAGATGAGGAAGTCTGGTTTTGTTTTGGGTTCTTTTTTCTTGATCAGGTTTAAGGGTTTGTTTTTGGTTTTTGTTTGTTGTTTGTTGGTTTTTTTTTAGCTACTAACTTGCATTAAAAAACCCAGATAAAAAAAGAAGAGTGAAAAGCACAGCATGTAAAGACACCTACCTGCATTAATATTTGAGTTCTAATAGATTTTTGACACATTTCACTAATTACTCTTGAGAGGCATGTACGAGGGAATCCAGAAGTGGAATGAGTCCCAACAGTTAATTTGAAGTTGTTACTACAAAAACTTATCAATAGAACATGATTTAAGTACTGAATGATTTAGATTAGATGAAAAACCCATCAGAAAAGAGAAGGAGACTATGCAACAACTGAGATACTGCACAGCTTTGTGATTCCAAGCCCAAACTACCAAAACTGCATTCTGTGAAGAAGCTCATTTCTTCCATTGCAGAACTTTCTACACCCCCAGATATGAGTAAAATGCCCATAGGAGTAAATGTGAGTCTAATTCTGGTTGTAAAGTTCAGCTGGTAAAGTTAGATTGTAAAGTTCAGAGGTGGCAACTCTGTCCATCTGAAAGTCACACAATTACCACAGTAAAGTATTCTTGTAAAATTACTACCACAAGGTACTTTAATCAGCTGTAAAGGATTTACACTGGAAATGCTATGAAATTAAAATTCTATTGAAACCTAAACCAAAAGATTTGCAACAAGTGATATGTTCATCTGACATAGGAACAATTTTAATTCAGAGTGAGTGATATTATGTTACTTACCTTTGCCTTCTCTAGGGGGTGCCTCCTTTGCTTTAAAACCATCAACCAGTCCTTTTGAATCTGTCTCCAACCCAACACCGACTCGTATTTCAGATTTAAATTTAGTGTACTTGTTACTGAGCAGAGGATACCATTTCGGTGTCTACATAATTAGAAATAAAAATAAAACCCAAAAGCATTTAAAAAGCAGGAAAATAATATAATATTGTTCCAGAAAAATTAGACTTGCTCTAGCATTTCTAATTCATCATCTACAGAAATATACCTTGGGTTTTACTTTCAGAAATTTGGTCTATTTTGAGTACACTATTATACTAAAAGATTCTATAGAATGATTCCTGGAAGACTAGCTGAACATACTCTTTTCCACAGATTTGTACAGTACACAAGTTAGCAAGAAAAGTATGCCATAAATCTTTAATTAGAAGTGAAATTCTTAAGTTCAACTGAAAGTGCACAGTAAGTTATATTGATCACAAATCTTTAAGAAGTGTGATGTCAAAATAAGACACCAGGGTCCTGTTATGACCCATATCAGAATTATGTTTTCATCAAGCACAAGACAGAATTTTGATTAATTAAATTTATATAAACGATTTTATTATGTTACTCTATTCTGTGTCAAGGGGCTAGAACTTCTGATTGCCCAGCCCCTCTTCCACAGAGGCCCATTAAAAAAAAACTTAAGACTAGATTTAATGATAGAGACTCAATTCAGCTACTCAATATCAACTGCTTTGATAATTTTTTCCAGGCAATTAAATCATGGAATTGCTTAGAAGTATTGCTTACAAGTGTCCCAATTCTCAAATTCAGAAGTGCAAGATTAGTACAAAAGTATTTTCATTTCTTACTTAATTTCTTATTTCATTTCAGTTCTTATACAGTCAAGATGTCTATCCTCTTAAAAAACCATGTGCTCAACTAGGAGTCAAAACAAGATTTGAAAGTTATGCCAGTGCCTTAATTCAAATTCTACTATCTGTAACAGTACTGTTGCCAAAACCTAAATTTTTAAAGCTTTATACCCCATAGCATACCTGTTTCTTTTCCTGCACAGCCCTTAAATCGAGTACAATATAGCCTACATTCTCTTTAGCTGAAGATACAGGATCCAATGCAAAACACTGAAGTTTGATAGGTGTACGCTGCAGCCTGAAAGAACAACTCAGTTGAAATACAAAATGTAGATGTTCTCTCTCCAATGACTTCACAAAAACAATTCATGTTTCAGTCACACCAATGATACAAAAGTTGTTCCATAACTAGTTTCGGTAAATCAGAAACTGAGTTTATATTGAACATCTAGAAATTCGTAATTAAGTGACAGAATGAACAAGTGGTTTAACTGCGTAGGAGGCATGTTTTGGAGTCTCACAGAGCCTCAAAGGCTATTAAAAAGATGTTAGTGACAAATAAACTCAATCTCATCCATGTGCAAGAAATAAGGCCTGCACCTCACATGAAATTGGAATTTCACCTGCAAGGGCATCTTAAAAATAGCACTTACAGAAAAGATTTTTGTGCAAAGCACCTAACAATACTTACAGGCATAGATAAGGTGTCTAGCATAAGGTACATTGAAGCATTCTTCTCTCAAAGATAATATGGTCTTTTTAACCTCTGAGAAAATATGGAGGTAATATGGAGAAAATATGGAGGTAATATGGAGAAAATATGGAGGTAATATGGAGAAAATATGGAGGTAATATGGAGAAAATATGGAGGTAATATGGAGAAAATATGGAGGTTCAAAACCAAGTGACAGCTATGGAAATCTTATTCAGTTTCTCAGCTCTTCTGTTTGACCTTTTCAAAAATACTTTACTTAAGCTTTTCAGGCTTGAAGTTAAGTTAATTCTGTGTCACAGGATACATAAGCAAGCTTGAATCTAATGCTTGAACTACAGCATTAATTTGCTGTAAGTTCTTGGGTTTTTTTCCCAGAGGGATAAAAACATGCCCTTTAGAATTTTTAAACATCACTTGTCTTGCCACACACTACTTTTTTTGTTGTGGCAACATTACATTAGATCAGCAAACATCTAAAAGAAAGTTTCTAAAACAAATATTTAGATGACAGTAACAAAACCAAAATGTATTTCAATAGCTGCAAAACCAAGAAAATTAAATTTTATCTCCAAACTAGACTTAACTTTCTAATGTTACCTGTGCTGATGAAGTGCTTTCCTATCAAGTTCCCAAGCCAATTCCGTAGCAAATTCTGGCTGATCAGTATGCTCTATGGGATCAGTAGCCAACTGTTCACCATCAAACTTTGCTTCAACTAGAAGCATGTGCTTGGGTCGTTTTGGAAAATAGCGCCCTGTAAAAGAGTGTAATTGCCATGTGCCATCACTAAAAAAGAAGCGAGAGCTCATAAACCAATTACAGAAAAATACCTTTCCCATATCACCTTTCCTGCACGTAACTGTAAATCTATGCTCTTCATATTAAAAAATAGCCTTAGAAGTACACAGAAGAAAGAAAGCAGAACATAACATGAAACTGACTATTTGTGAATCATCCACAAATAGCAAAACATTAAGTAACAAAGAACAAAGAGAAAGAAACTAGGCAATTAGTATTACTTAATTTTAAGAAAACTATGATTGGGAATATATTAAGTGAACAGGGGAGTGGCAGAGATTGAATGTTTTGCCTCTACTGGAGATTCTACCACTGTCCCACATCAAAGCAGTGAAACACAATCTAATGAAAGCAGTGAAAAGTGTTTTTCCAACTACTAGAAAAAACCAAATCACTATTAGATTAGGAGAGCCTAAAGATGTACAGGATTTGTCCTGGGTTCAGCATCATCTTGTGTTCTGAGCAACAATTTAAATGACAAAATGAAGAACACTTAAAATTTCCATGTACCACTGTGTGGGGAGGGGCTACATGCACATTGCAGGACAGGATCTTATTCTAAAGCTACCTTAGCAAACTACATAAACAGACAGATATTAGGATTTACTTGACACAGAGAACACGTTCAGCCAAAAAAACCACCCAAACCACCCAAGACAGAAAAAGAACACCCAAACAAATAAAACCCCTATGCTCATGTACTAATTACAGCTCAGTAAGTATAATCTGTAGAAATACAAGATGAAGAATGATTAGCTAGGTATTTGAGTCAACACCAGAAAACAGCTCACAGCAGATTGCTGACAGGTGATAGAAACACCAGAATATTACATAAAAAAAAAAAAAAAAAAGAAGAGCGGGCAGAGGCATAAAGCAATCCTGGTCATTGCAAGGCATCAACTGACTTCAATGGCTTGGCCCAAATCTTTCTTGAAGTATGACCCACCTGAAAAGACCCCACAGCCCATACAGAAGGGCACCCTGCAGCTGGGGAAAGGGTGGACTAACATGGCATGGGGCTGCCCTTAGAATCATAGAATGGTTTAGGTTGGAAGGAACCTTTAGAGTCATCTAGTCCAACTCCCCTGCAGTGAGCAGGGACATCTTCAACGAAATCAGGTTGCTCAGAGCCCCGTCCAACCTGGCCTTGAATGTTTCCAGGCATGGGACATCTGCCACCTCTCTGGGCAACCTGTTCCAGTGTTGCACCACCCTCATTGTAAAAAATTTTTCCTTATACCCAGTCTAAATCTATCCTCCCTTAGTTTAAAGCCATTACCCTTGTCCTGTCACTACAGACCTTGCTAAAGAGATTGTCCCCATCCTTCCTATAGTCTCCTTTTAAGTACTGAAAGGCTGCAATAAGGTCTCCCCGCCGCCTTCTGGTCTCCAGATTGAACAACCCCAACTCTCTCAGCCTGTCCTCATAGCACAGGTGGTCCAGGCCTCAAACCAAGTTTGTGGCCCTCCTCTGGAACCACCCCGACAGCTCCATGTCCTTCTTGTGCAGAGGGTTCCACAGCTGGATGCAGCGCTCCAGGGGCCCAGGGGTCTCACCAGAGCAGAGGGGCAGAATCACCTCCCTCAACCTGCTGGCCACACTTCATTTGATGCAGCCAGGTATATGGTTGGACTTCTGGGCTGCAAGTGCGCATTGCTGGCTCATGTCCAATTTTTCATCCACCAGTACCCCCAAGTCCTTCTCCGCAGAGCTGCTCTCAATCCCTTCACCCCCCACCTGTATTGATACTGGGGGTTGCCCCAACCCAGGCATAGGACCTTGCTCTTGGCCTTGTTGAACCTCATGAGGTTCTCACAGGCCCAGCTCTGCAGCTTGTCCAGGTCTCTCTGGATGACGTCCCGTCCTTCTGGTGTGTCAGCTGCACCGCTCAGCCTGGTGTCATCTGCAAACTTGCTGAGGGTGCAACTTGACCCCACTGCCTGTGTCACTGATGAAGATATTGCCTCTGTACAGGCTTGGTTCAGAGGGAGTGGTGGCCAACACCTCTCTGCTGGGGACAGCAGCCACAGTGGGGTAGTATGGCAACACAGGCAAGCTTTGCAATGTAATGACATACTTTTTTTTTTCCTTTCAGGAAAGGAAGTTTGCTTTCATCATTGATTTTGAATAATATTTTGGGTAAATAACTGCAGAAACAAACCAGCAGTAGTCTGTCCTGGCTTTATGGCAAATACATCCATAAACTTATGACTATAAAAAAACAGTAATAATTACAATAATAATATAATAACCAGTTCATTAAATACAGCTTGGCTTTCTCTCTCAGGGGGGAGCTGAGGACGAGCGGCAGGGAGGCCGCAACCCACCCGCCCCCGCTCACCTTCCAGGACGGAGACGACGATCAGTAGCCTGTCGGCTGCTCTGGGGACCATCGCTCCGCTCCGGCGGGGGGCCGCTGGGGACGGGACGGGACGGGACGGGACGGGACGGGACGGGACGGGACGGGACGGGACGGGACGGGACGGGACGGGACGGGACGGGACGGGACGGGACGGGACGGGACGGGACGGGACGGGACGGGACGGGACGGGACGGGACGGGACGGGACGGGACGGGACGGGACGGGACGGGACGGGACGGGACGGGACGGGACGGGACGGGACGGGACGGGACGGGACGGGACGCCCACCAGCTCGTCCTCCCCTCCACCCGCCGCTCGCCGTCCTTTTACCGCCTGGGAGCCTTTAAACGCCAACCGCCGCCCGCCGCCGCACTTCCGCCTAGCAACGGCAGCCCCCCCCGCCTCACGGTGCGCCGCTTCCGCCCCATTGGCCCCGCCCCGCCGCGCTGCCGCCGCCTCGCCGTGCTGGCCCAGCCCCGCGGCTGAGGCGCGGGGCTGCGAGCAGGGTTTGAGCTGGCTACGTTGTGTCGTCGCGGTGTGTTTTCTGGGTTAGAAATAGGGAGTTTGAGGACAGGCCGGAGGTACCACCCAGCAGCTGTGGTGTTCGCACTGTCTCTTCCCACAGCTCGCGGCCAGGATCCACCCACTGGCATTGGCAGGGCCCGGGCAGTGTGAAACAGGCGTTGTGTGCTGTGTCAGCCCCCGGAAAATGACAGAATCACAGAATCCCAGGTTGGAAG
Organism: Phalacrocorax carbo; assembly: GCF_963921805.1. Taxonomy (NCBI): domain Eukaryota; kingdom Metazoa; phylum Chordata; class Aves; order Suliformes; family Phalacrocoracidae; genus Phalacrocorax; species Phalacrocorax carbo. The sequence continues at coordinate 65,067,840 of NC_087548.1, read as the reverse complement.
GGACCTCAGGGATCATCTAGTCCAACCTTTCTGGGAAGAGCACAGTCTAGACAAGATGGCCCAGCACCCTGTCCAGACGACTCTTGAAGGTGTCCAACGTGGCCGAGTCAACCCCTTCCCTGGGGAGATTATTCCAATGGTGACTGTCCTCACTGTGAAAAATTTCCCTCTGGTGTCCAGTCAGAATCTCCCCAAGAGCAACCTGTGTCCATTCCCCCTTGTCCTCTCCATGGGACTCTGTGTAAAAAGGGAGTCTCCATCTTCTTTGTAGCTACCCCTTAAGTACTGGTACATGGTGATGAGATCCCCTCTTAGCCTCCTTTTCTCAAGGCGGAACAAACCCAGTTCTCCCAGCCTATCCTCGTACGGCAGCCTTCCCAGTCCTTTGATCATCTTGGTGGCCCTTCTCTGGACCCCTTCCAGCCTGTCCACATCCTTTTTGTACAGCGGGGACCAGAACTGTACACAGGACTCCAGGTGTGGCCTGACAAGCGCTGAGTAGAGTGGGATAATGACTCCTTTACCTCTGCTGGTGATGCCCTTTTTGATGCAACCCAGCATCCCGTTGGCCTTCTTGGCCACAGCAGCACGCTGGTGGCTCATGCTGAGCTTCCTGTCCACCAGGAACCCCAGGTCCCTTTCCACAGAGCTGCTCTCCAGCCAGGTGGATCCCAGTCTGTGCTGCACTCCTGGATTATGTTTCCCCAGGTGCATGATCTTACACTTCTCCTTGTTGAACTTCATAAGGTTCTTGCTGGCCCACTCCTCCAGCCCATCCAGATCTCCCTGCGGAGCAGCTCTCCCTTCTGGAGTGTCTACTTCCCCACTCAACTTGGTGTCATCCACAAACTTCATCAGGCTACACTTGATCCTGTTATCCAGATCACTTATAAAGATATTGAATAACATTGGGCCCAATGTCGATCCCTTGGGGACCCCACTTGTAACAGGATGCTGTTTGAGAAAGAGCTATTTACCACCACCCCTTGGGTGTGGCCTGTCAGCCAGTTCCCCACCCACTGCACAGACCACTTGTCTAGGCCATAATGCATTAATTTCTCCAGGAGGAGACTGTGGGGTACTGTATCAAAAGCCTTGGAGAAGTCCAGGTAGACAATGTCCACCGCCTGCCCCATGTCAACCAGGCTAGTCACTTTGTCATAGAAGGCCACCAGGTTTGTCAAGCACGATATATCTTTAGTGAAACCATGTTGGCTTTTCCCAGTCACGTGCTTCATTTGACTTGTGATGGCCCCCAGGAGGATTCATTCCATAACTTTCCCAGGGATTGAAGTAAGGCTGATGGGCCTATAATTACCCAGATCCTCCCTTGAACCCTTCTTGTGGGTGGGGGTAACATTTGCTTTCCTCCAGTCTTCCAGGACGTCCCCCATTCTCCACAACTTCTTGAAGATTATGGAGAGTGGCCTTGCAACGATGTCAGCCAGCTCTCTCAACACCCTCAGGTGGATGGCGTCAGGGCCCATTGATTTGTAGGGGTCAAGCTCCTGTAGTAATTCACATGCTAACTCTTCCTTCACTGATGGTGGGTTGGTGTTTGGATCAACCGGGAATTTCATTCCCAAACCCTGGGACCCAACAGTGTTGGTAAAGACAGAGGTGAAGAAAGTGTTGAGGACCTCTTCCTTTTCTGCATCGTTGGTGACTGACTCCCCTGTTTAACAGTAGGCCTGTGTTTTCCTTCTGTTTCTGCTTGTGGTTTTCATACCTGAAGAAACCTTTTGTGTTATTTTTGACATCTACAGCCAGTTTCAATTCAAGCTGGGCTTTTGCTTTTCTAACTGCATCTCTGCACACTCTGGCAATGCACTTGTAGTTCTCAATTGATAATCCTCCACTTCTCCATCTCTGGTATGCTTCTCTTTTGGATTTGAGTAGGCCCAGGAGTTCATGGTTGAGTCAAGGGGGCCCTTTGCTCCACTTACTTCCCTTTCCTTTACAGGGGATAAAATGGTTTTGTGCTTTCAAGAGAGAGTTCTTGAAGAACTCCCAGCACTCACTAGCTCCTTTATCTTCCATGGAAGCATCCCATGGAATCCCTCCCAGCTGAGCCCTGAGTGAGCTGAAGTTTTCTCCTCTAAAATCTAGAATGCTTGTCTTACTACTGACCTTCAGCCTGCTCAGCAGGATCCCAAACTCCACAATATCATGATCACTGCAGCCAAGGCTATCACTAACCAAGATATTACAAACCAGGTGTTCTCAGTCTGTGAATAGTAAGTCCAGCGGTGCGTCATTCCTGGTTGGCATATCCAACATTTGCATCAGGAAACAGTCCTCTAAGCATTCCAGCAACTTGGTGGGTGACATGCGAGCTGCTGTATTGTTCTTCCAGCAGATGTCTGGGTAGTTGAAGTCACCCATAAGGACCCATAAAGACCAGGTTCTGTTGGCCAGAAGCTTGCTTTAGTACCCCAAGGATCGCTTCATCGGCATTGTCATCGTGGTTAGGAGGTTGGTAGCAGATGCCCACTGTGCGGTCCTGCTTGGAGATGACCCCTTTGACTTTAACCCAGAGGCATTTGATAGAGCAGTCGCAATCACCGTAGTTGACTTCGATACACTTGAGGTTTTCTTTAATGTAGAGTGCGACTCTACATTACAAGAGGTCAAAAACCTCATTTACATAAATAAAAACATAAACATGGTGTTGCAGTTCTCACAAGCACTTCACATTGCCTGTTGACAAATACCAGCTACTTTAAAGACATCCTATCTATTAAAACAGTGGTGTTTCTTTTTTTTTTCCCCCACTATGATGAGTGGCGGGGCAGGACAATCTGAATCAAGTTCTAGCAAAATGCAGCTCTGCCATACTTAGACCACTTTTAAGGCATTCTATCTTTCAGATGAAGTAATAATCAGTTAAGCAACAATACCAGGAACTAGTGTCCCGTGGCATCCCAGATTACACGTATGCCTTGACTGCGAGGCAAAAGAAACTAGTTTTATGTTTACAGTCTTTTCTTTTTTCAGTAGCCTAGCAAAAATTTTACACTGACATCAAATCCTTGTGTTTCAGTAACACACATATTCCAGACAATTTGCAAACATCAGGAGAGAGAGAGGCCCCTTCCTTTTGCAGGAGTTTATTCTGGTTCTGAAACACTGTTAAATACATTTTCTTATTTCTGAGTTGAACCTGCCTGTGTTCATTTCTGGCCGTGGCATCTTCATTTTGTTGTGGCATCTTCTATTGTATAACACTACATTTGGCATGACAACCCTCTACCTTTATACTCCAAGTTCTTAAATTTCTATCGCTGCCAGCTTCTGCAAACCAGGTTCTAGGTACTTTTTAAAGAAGACCTGGAGGCAGACCTCTGAAAAGTCAGTGATTTTGGCTAGGGAGGGAACATGGTTACAGAAGATGACAAAAATGTACATTTTATGTAGCAGCTTTTTTTTTTCTTTGAAAATTGATTTATCTTGGTGTGATTCCTGGAAATAATGTCGTCTTCTGGTGGATCACATGAGTTTATTCCATATCAGAGTGCTGCAGTTTGTAACTAGAATAAACTACTGCATCAGTAAATAAAGATTTAAAACAAATAAATTGTTACTCTAGAAGTTAAAGCCAGTAGTGCTTTCTGGCTGAAAAAAATGGTTAAAAGTTATCCTGCAATGGGCCTCTCCTTTTCGTCACAAAAGTCAACTATATTTAATCACTTTTTGTTCCCTCTATTTCTGGCCTTTCTTCACTTATATTTTCCCATATTTTGCCTCTTTAACCTTTCCAATCCCATGAAAGATTTTTCCACTTTCATTCTTACCTTCTCTGCAGCCCAAAGCCCCAGACTGGTATCTTCCTCTAGGGATAGTCTTCACGGTCAGTTTCTTTCCTTTTTAATTCCTTTTGCTTTATTATATACTGCTTTACTGAACAAAACTGTTGTAATTTTTCTCATCATACTTTTTTGGAATAAACAATCTCAAGTCTCACATTCTCTCTGTTAGTTTTGTTTTCTGTGACTTTATTAATTTCTGTTGCCCTTCTCTGAACTGTTACTTAGCCCTCACCCTTATTCATTGACAGTGTCTCTAGGTGGGTAGACTACAGCAGGGAAGGCTGCCTTAGTATTTTCGACAACAGAATTATTGCGTGTTTTCCTGCATGTTCTTCAGCTTCTTCTTCTCAGCTACTGATGGAAAAACAATTGCTTCTTCTTGTAACTGTTCCTGGATTCGCTTTCTACCCTTTCATCAAGCTGTACTGATTCAGCACAGGGTCAGACAAATGCCAAAGCCAGTACAAAAGAATGAGAGCATGTGGCTAACAATGCTGGTTTATGCGTGTTTGTGGCTGCACACAGCAAAGCATGTGGGATCTCCCTTTTTGGCAACAGTAAGCCATTAAATCAGGTCACCTACTTCATGAAACTTTATCCTTAGACATTCTCTCCCTGCCCTAGCCTGGTTTATATCTTTATGTTACAGGTTTTGACTGTGCCAAGAGCCTCATTGCCATTAACCTTTTCCAGTAAAGACTTTAAAAAAACAAGGGGGTGGGGGAAGAAAGAAAGAAGACATTAGGAAGATGTTAGGACCTCCTTGTTCTGCTCAGCTTCATTTGTTTTGCAGTACACCAAGTTTTTCTCTAATCTTCCTATCACCACCAAAGACTGTTTTCTTATTACACTTTCAAAAACACATGTTTTCATCCATGCCTAGTTTTATCTCATCTTATGCATTTGCCTGCCCAGCTGTACAGCTGTACAGCTGCAGGGTGTGCCCTGCTCTTCTGCCAGTACTGGACAACAGCAGTGAGCACACCTGTGTGAGGTGCACCCAGGTAGGGGAAGTCCTCTGCTTAGTGGCAGTTCTTCGGGAGGAGGTGAGGAGGTTAAGCATCAGGGAGTCTGAGAGACAGAGAGAGACTACCGGAGACTATGAAGGATTCCCTATCCTCTCTTCACCCAGCGGAATGTGGTGAAGAGAAGGATAGGGGGCAATGGCAACAAGTTCCTGCCCGGTGCAGCAGGCATGTCTCCTCTGTGACTACCCTACCTTCCCAGCTGCCGTTGCCTAATAGGTATGAGGCTCTGCAAGTGCAACCGAAGAATGACGAGGACGATGGTTCAGCTGGGTTGGAGGTGTCACTGAGGTTGTCAGCCTATGCCCTGCCTCAAAACTGCTTCCATAAAGAAAAAAAGACAGGTCATTGTCATAGGAGACTCTCTTCAGAGGAGAGCAGAAGGTCCAGTATGACAGCTGGACCCACTTCTTAGGGAAGTCTTCTGCCTCCTTGGGCCTGGGTTAAAGATGTGAAGAGAAAGATTCCTACCCTGGTACGGCCCTTGGATTATTATGCATTTTTTTCAGGTAGGCAGCAATGAAGTTGCAATAAGATATCCAAGGGCAGTCAGAGAGACTTCAGTGCCTTGGGAACGGTTAAGGGATCAGGAGCACAAGTAGTGTTCTCTATCCTTCCAGTTGCAGGAAATGATGAGGGAAGAAACAGGAAGATGGCGGATCACCACCTGGCTCTGAGCCTGGTGTCACCAGCAAAAGTTTGGGGTTTTTGATGATGGGTCAGTCTACATGACACCAGCCCTGCTGGCAACATATGGGGTACACCTGTGTCAAAGGGGGAAAAGGATCTTTGTGCACTAGTTATCAGGGCTCATTGAAAGAGTTTTAAACTAGATTTGAAGGGGGAAGGGGGAAAACCAGGCTTACTAGAGATAAGCCTGGGGGCGGGACACCAGTGTTTGAGGGACAGTGTGCTAGCCATGTCCTTTGGTCTGCTTCATGATGTGCTGAGTACACTGGAGCAAATTTGAATGTCCCTGTACTAATGGGTACAGCACCCGAGTTATTTTGGTGGAGCTAGGGGATGGAGATCCACACAGCAGCAAAAACATAAGGGTTGTTGAAGTGTAAGAAACCATGGAAGCACCTGAAAACAGTCACATAGGAATTAGGGCTTCTCCCAAAAAAAAGGTGGCAGGATCAATAGCAGCTGAAGTGCACCTATGTCAATGCACACAGCATGGGCAACAAACAAGAGGACCTGGAAGCCACTGTGCTGAAGGAAAACTGTGACATAGTTGTCATCACAGAAACATGGGAGGACTCACACTACTGGAGCATTGCAATGGATAGCTATATACTTTTCAGGGGGATAGGCAAGGAAGGAGAGGGTGGTGGGGTATCCCTGTATGTTAGAGAGAGTTTTGGCTGTCGAGAGCTTGGACAATGATGATGAAAGGGTCATGCATTTATGGGTAAGAGTGAGGGGAAGGCCAACAAGCCAGATATCACGGTGGGAGTCTGTTATAGACCACCCAGCCAGGATGAAGAGGCAGATGAAATATTCTATAAGCAGCTAGGAGAAGTCTCACAATGCCTTGGGCTTATTCTCATGGGGGACTTCAACTTGCCAGATGTCTGCTAGAAATACAATACAGCAGAGAGGAGACAGTCTAGGAGGTTCCTGGAGTGTGTGGAAGATAAATTCCTGACACAGTTGGTGAGAGAGCCAACTAGGGAAGGCACCCTGCTGGACCTGTTTTTTGCGAACAGAGAGGGAGTTGTGGGTGATGTGATAATTGCCAGACCAATTATAGGCCCAGCGATCATGAAATGATAGAGTTTTTGATTCTTGGATAAGTAAGGAAGCGGGGTCTTGGACTTCTGGATGGCAGACTTTGGCCTGTTTAGGAGCCTGGTTGACCCTTGGGAGGCAGTCCTGAAAGGCAAAGGAGTCCAGGAAGACTGGACATTCTTCAGGAAGGAAGTCTTAAAGGCACAGGAGCAGGCTGTCCCTATGTGCTGGATGACGAGCCAGCGGGGAATATGGCTGGCCTGGCTGAATAGAGAGCTTTGGCTGGAATTGAGGAAAAAAGGAGAGTTTTTGACCTTTGGAAGAAAGGGTAGGCCACTCAGGATAACTACAAGGAGGTTGTGAGGTTCTGCAGGGAGAAAATGAGAATAAAAATATGTGTAGACGTTGCACTTCAGGGAATAGTTTAGGAGACATGGTAGTGTTGGGTTGACAGCTGGACTTGATCCTAGAGGTCTACTCCAACCTTAATGATTCTGTCCACATCCTTTTTGTATAGGGGGGACCAGAATTGCACACAGTACTCCAGGTGTGGCCTGACAAGCGCTGAGTAGAGTGGGATAATGACTCCTTTACCTCTGCTGGTGATGCCCTTTTTGATGCAACCCAGCATCCCGTTGGCCTTCTTGGCCACAGCAGCACGCTGGTGGCTCATGCTGAGCTTCCTGTCCACCAGGAACCCCAGGTCCCTTTCCACAGAGCTGCTCTCCAGCCAGGTGGATCCCAGTCTGTGCTGCACTCCTGGATTATGTTTCCCCAGGTGCATGATCTTACACTTTTCCTTGTTGAACTTCATAAGGTTCTTGCTGGCCCACTCCTCCAGCCTATCCAGCTCTCCCTGCAGAGCAGCTCTCCCTTCTGGAGTGTCTACTTCCCCACTCAACTTGGTGTCGTCAGCAAACTTCATCAGGCTACACTTGATCCTGTTATCCAGATCACTTATAAAGATATTGAATAACATTGGGCCCAATGTCGATCCCTTGGGGACCCCACTTGTAACAGGATGCCACCACCAGAATAATTTTTTAGTCTGTGGTCAGTGACCACAAGGATGCTAAAATGAGATATTTCTTAGAGCATTTTAAGAAAAAGTCACATGGGTCTGGAATTCCATTTGGGTTGCTACCAGATCCGCCTTGGATAATGGGACGTATGCATCTAATTAATTTAGACTTGGTAGGTTAAGAGTAGGCACAAGCACATCCAACAAATACCAGAAGAGATCATGGACTCAGGGATGACTTTGAGGTTGCGCAGGATTTTGGATCAGCTTGTCTGTGCTAAGGTTACACCCTAAGTATTCTTCAGGTGTTAGAGAAACTGGGAAAAAAAGCTGTTGCACTGAATGTACTTCTTTTTCTTTTCTTCACTATCACAAGCAGCAATGTAAATTTAATTATAAGGAGGCAAGCAGAAGATTCAGAATGGGTATAATAGTTATATCAGTGGAAAAATATAGATATGTAGTCTTAATAAACTACTTATGACAAGAAGCATTAGTGCTGTTCTGCCCTGAGGTAATGATGTTAATCAAAGATTGCTGGCACTCAGTCACCTTTCCAACTCAGGGATTATATTCCTACCCATAAATACTTGATTTCTAAGATTCTATCTGTGCAGTTGCACAACATAACATCCTTGGCAAATTCACTAATATTCTGGGGCACTCAGGTACATAGAAAATACCCAAGTGAACATCAAATACATGTTAGTGATTATGACACTAAAATCAAGTGATGCAAGTCACATTCTGGGATCTGCTTTCAATTATCTGCATATGTGTATAATAGGTCCTTACAGAGCATTAAATTAGAAACTAGTCTTTGTTATATGGTATGAAGAACAGAATATAGAGAATATATATATAACATCCATTTAAAAATTTAACAGGTATGAATATCCTAGCTCCAAAGACCAGAATACTGAAAGTATGCTAAAGCCAGTCCTTAAGGCAGGGATGATTTCATTGTGGTGATCTGTATAGATCACAGAAAGTGATACACGGCAAAAGAGTCTAAGTCCCAGGGAGTTTACAGGCTAGCAAGAAGTAATCTATACTTGCGTTTGTACACATTTACTCACAGAAACTATCTCTGTAACTGGTAACTCTGTGCCAGGGTGAGTTAGCATCTGGTCTTAGATGGAGCGGATGAACAGAGAGTTAGAGACAGGATTTTTAATACCATTATGGAGATGGAAGACTGTGTAATAGAAGGATTGAATGATATGCTCAGGGGTGCATAGGAATGATAAAGCCATTAATATAGTCTTCTTTTCCACATTCCATTGTGGTGTCCTATCCAGAACATAGTAATGTCTCTGAAAAGTTACTTTTGGAGCTAATTACAATGTATTGTGAAGTTCATTACATCCTAGGCAGCATATGCTCTGTCCTGTATATTGTTTCCTTTTTTTTTTTTTTTTTTTTTAACTAATTGTGCAGGTTGCAAGGGAACTACTTTTTTAGATTCCTAAATCACCAAAATGATGTAAAAAATTTGCAACTATCATATAAATGAATATACTCATTCCTCCTCTCTCAGAAAGCTTATATAAGTTACTGTTTGAGTGAAAAGTACTGATGAGACAGTTGAATAGAGGATATACTGTCACAGAATATTCTGAGTTGAAAGGGACACATGAGGATCTTGAAGTCCAAATCCAAAAGATAAACTGTCTGCTTTTTGAACACCAACAGCCTTGGGGCCATGACCACTTCCTTGAAGAGCTTATTCCAGTGCTTGACCACCCTCTTAGTGAAGAACTTTTTCCTAATATCCAGTCTGACCTTCCCCTGACATTAATCCATTCCCTTGCATCCTATCACTGGATGCCAGAGAAAAGACATAACACTTGCCTCTATGCTTCCTTAGTACCTGTACCAAACCGTTGTATTCAATGTGCGTCAGGAATTTCCTGGGCCTTTTTGTGTCTGCTGTATGACAGTCCCAGTTAACAGCTGGGAAGTTGAAGCCACCCATAAAGACAAGGGCAACTGATCTGGAGATTTCCCTTAATTCCTTCTAGAATAATACAACGGTGCCATTGCCCTGGCTGGCTGATCTATAGTAGACTCCCACAACAATAGCTGCTTTATTAGCTTTTCCCTTAATCCTTACCAGAGGCTCTCAACCATGTCACCCCCAACCACAAGCACTGTACAGTCCAACCCCTCCTTTACATACAGCGCTACCCCCCTGCCTCGCCTGCCCCTCCTGTCTCTCCTGAAGAGCCTGTAACCGTCCATCACAGCACTCCAGTCACAGGACTTTTCCCACCAAGTCTCACTTAGGCCAGCGTCGTCGTACCTCTGGGACGGAGCCAAAGCTCCCAGTTCCTCTTGTTTTTCCCTTGTACTGCAGCTATTAGTGTACAAACATTTCCAATGTGCTCCACTGCATTTGGCCTATCGTGGAGCAGACTGAAAGCCCTCACTAGCACGCCGTCACTCAAACCTCGTCATGCTGTCCCAGAGCTTATCACTAGTAAACCTGTCCTGCCTGGCACCTCCGCCGAGTCACCTTCCCAAGCCGTGGCCATGGCCTGGGCTTCTGCAGGAGAGGGCAGCCAGCGCCTCTGGCACGTGGAGGGCTGCTACGCTTCGGTGCAACGCTTGAAGCAACAGAGCGCAGCACATGCCACTGCACTGAAGCTTCGTGCTTGGACCCAGCTGAGACCTTGGTCCTTGGGGGGAAAGGCTGTGCTGAGAAGGCGGGCCAGCCCTTTGCTGACTGCCACCTTGCACCAAGCCGCAAAGATGGGGCGAGGCTCATGTTTGTGGCAGCTCCCACTTGCCCCCATTGCGCAAACACTGTCTTGAGCGGCCAAGACTGGAGAAGCTGTGGGGATGCCGCCTCCTTGTTTCCCCCTCTACTCCCCCGCAAGCTGCGAGTGGCACAGGAGGGGCAGAGCTGGGAGAGTGGAGGAGAAAGGGGGGCGAGTACGTGATGTGTAGCGCGGCTCTGCCCAAAACCCCAGATGCACCATGCAAGTGCCTAAGCAGACCTGGATGGGAAGAAACACGGGCATGTGGAGCACCAGGTGCTGAAGGCAGCTCTTAGTGCACCCTTGAGGCTGAGCTTGAGTGGCCAGGAGGCAGCGGCTGAACATGCCTTGCACTCTGGCTGCTGAGACACCCTGACTCAGGGCAGCCAAGCAACCCTCCCGGCTCTGCCAGGGCGCTGCCAGGCCTCTGGGCATCAGCGCACATGCCATTGCTGACAGCTCAGCGGCAGGACAAGGCTCCCAGCCAAGACCAGCGCGCACGAGACATGAATGCAGATCAAGGAGAAAACTGCACTTTTATTGCATTCAGGGGCCTCTGCAAAGTGTCAGCTCCTGAGAGATCCAGGGCGCTCGAGTGTCTTTGTCCTGCAAGAACAGCAGGCACTTACACAAAATGGCCCAGAGGAGCCCTGGCAAGGAGCCATGCACAATGCAGCCAAGCAGGGCAAGAAATCCCCAGGCACCAGTAACCCATCTGTTCCAGAGGGAAAAAATCAATCCCTCCTGACCCCAGACCCAGGGCACCAGTGGTGTCTTGGTGCTGCAAGAGCAGCAGGCAGTCACTTACCAAAAAGGGCCCGGGGAGCCCTGGCAAGGGGCTGTGCTCAGTGCTGCAGAAGGGAAAAAAAAACCCGGGGACCAGTGCCAATCTGTCCTGGCGGGAAAAATTCCTTCCTGACCCCAGAGCTGGCGATCGTTTGTTCCCTGAGCGCGTGAGCAAGACCTGCATCCCAGCCCCCCACGGGGTGGTCGCACCTAGCAGGGATGCCACCGCTGCCTGACTCCTTCCCTCCTGCAACCCAGAGCCATCTCAGGGGCTTCTGAGAGTGGCAAAAGCCCCCAGACAGATCAACCCTGGGGACGAGAATCCCTCCTGTGCCCAGCAGGACACCAGTGGGGAAGCACTGGGGAAGGTGCTGGCTCTGATAGCCCTTGCAACATCTCTGCAGCCCATTCCTTAGTGCCGCTGCCGCTGGCTCTGCAGGGGATGAGGACGGTGAGCTCTGCAGTGCTCCTCAAGCACCGAGAACACATTCCCATGGTCTTGGCAGGCCACCAAGCCAACCTGTGCCACTGCTATCCAGCTGAAAAGGCCCAACAGCTATAGGCACCTCCAGGTGTTTGTGGTGCTTCTCGTCTCCCCAGGAGCTTGTCTCCATTCCCCAAAGGAGGGATGAAGCAGGATTTCCATCCGGCAGATGCAGACTTGAACATGGCCCTGCCAGGAGCTGGGATTGTGGCAGAGAACCTCCAGCAGCCTCGAGCGGCCTTGAACCTTTCCCCCTCAGCCTCTCCAGTTAATCCCACTGACCCCCCCCCGAAGAGGTCCTCTCCCATGCCGTGGGGTGACCCTGGCCAGCTCTGTCCCAATGACGCAGCCTGTCAGGCTGGCGGTGGGGCACGGGAGGATGCCCTTTTATCCTGCCCGTCCATGGTGATGGCTGCGTTGCCGCATGGTGGCACTGTGTCATTGGGGTGGCAGCCCCCCATATCTCAGCAGAGGGCTACACAGGAGGAAGGCATTTGGGGTGCTGGCCCCGAGGCGGTCCCTGTGCCCAGGGGCTGGGGGCTGTCCCTGCCCTTGGTGGCCATGCACTGGGCACAGCTGGGACAGCCTGCTGGGCTCCCTCCCTGTGACCCTGTGCAGCAGGCTCCTGGTGTCACCGTGGCAGGGCCGAGAGAAGGTCACAGCCTGGCCCTGGCCAGGGGCATCTCCTGCTGCACCACAAACAGCCAGGTAGCTACTTAGCTGAGGGCAACGTTGCCTGTGCCCTCAGCCTGGAGGAGTCCAACAGAGCCCTTCCCCACTAGGACCTGGGGAGACCCCCTTCAGCACAGGACTTGGGCACTCCTTCTGCAAGCTACGCTTCTTCTCCAGGGCTTCTGTGAGCAGTGGACATCATCCAAGGAGTTGCCACAACCATGAGTTCTTGCAGTAATCTCCTGCTTTGCTTGTCCTGTTCAAAACGCATAGTGACTGGACCAGAAAGCATGGGATACACCCTATTCTGCCTCACCAGTGCCTGTCTGCCCCGGGGGAAAGAATTCCTCCCTGACCCCGGTCCCAGGGCACCTGGGGGTCCTGGTGCTGCAAGGGGCCCAGATTTCTATTCCTGCTTCTATGTTATTATTATATAATCTAGGGATTTAGTAGCCAGGTTAGTGTTCACTATGTTAATTGATTTCTACCATGTTGAACAGTCTCCAAAGTAGACCTGTAAAGAAGTATTCATGTGTTCCTTATCTAACAAGAAGGAAATGTTTGTAGTTTTGTCCTCAGGTGTTTATGACATAAAATGTCTGATTCACTCAGGACAGGATACACTCAAGAAAGATTCTTTTCTCAATGCTGGTATTTTTAAATGAAACATAAATGTTATTGTATAAAAGGTAGACAGCTAAGAGAAAGTTGTCAATATAGATATCTTTAATTTGCTAATTTAGGTACTAAAGAAATCTATAAATTATGTGAAATCTGGAGTGGGTTTGGCATCGTTAGCCAAAAGTTCTGTTATAATATTAAGCTAATTAATATATTTTACAGTATATAACAATATTCCTCAGTATATGATTCTGAAGAGCAGGATGAAGGTAATTAATGTGTAGTTTGCTAATGATTGAGCAAACCATAAAACATTACTGCAGCTCCATTGATTCTGGCAAGGTTGAGGTAAATTTGGGGTCAGAAATTTAAGGTGAGTTCATGATAAATACTTAAGCAATAACGATACTAAAGCTGAATTACTTTAAGGAAATTTTTTTTTAAAAAAGTTCTCTTTGCCTTTACACATGCATATGTCTAATTTCCTAGTTTTGTGTGAAATTATAAAATGCATATTTTGCCCTGAAGTGACCCAACCGGTTCAATAGTAGTGTTTTTTTCATGCTGGAACTGTTTTTGTTTTTCTGCTGCGTTCTTACGCAGTGTGTTACGAAACTCTTCCAAGGTTTCCTGCATCACAAGAGTGGAGAATAGGGGGAGGATCCCCTCCCTCAAACTGCTGGCCACACTTCGTTTGATGTAGCCCAGTGTATGATTGGCTTTCTGGGCTCTAGGTGCACATTGCCATCTCATGTGCAGCTTTTCATCCACCAGCACCCCCAAGTCCTTCTCCACAGGGCTGCTCTCAATCCCTTCATCCCCCAGTCTGTATTGATACTGGGGGTTACCCCGACCCAGGTGCAGAACCCTGCACCTGGCCTTGTTGAGCCTCATGATGTTCACATGGTCCCACTCCTCAAGCTTGTCAAGGTCCTGCTGGATGGCATCCCTTGCCTCTAGCAAATCAGCTGCACCACTCACCTTGGTGTTATTCACAAATTTGCTGATGGTGCACTCAGTCCCACTGTCTGTGTCCTTAGTAAAGGTACTGAAGAGTACTCATCCCAGTATGGAGCCCTGAAGGACACCACTTTTTACTGATTCCCATTTGGAGATACTGCCACTGACTGCAACTCTTTGGATGTGTCCATCCAGACAACTCCTTATGCATTGAATAGGCCATCCACCAAACACATATCCCTCCAAATTAGTGACATGGATATTTTGTGGGACCATGTCAAAGGCCTTGCAGAAGTCAAGGCAGATGACATCAGCAGCTCTTCCCTTATCCACCAGTACAGTCACTCCATCATAGAAAGCCAGTAGATTAGTCAGGCACAATTTGCTCTTGGTGAAGCCGTGTTGGCTGTCTTGAATCACCTCCCTGTCATCCCTATGCTTTGACATAGCGTCCAGGAGGATCTGTTCCATCGTCCACAAGTGAAACCTGTTTTGCCCATGGCGGTAATTGGTAAGTGATCTCCCTGTCTTTATCTCGATCCATGAGGTTTTCTTACATTTTCTCCCTGTCCCAGTGAAGAGGGGAGTGAGAGAGTAGCTGGGTGGGCATCCGGCAGTCACCCAAGTTTAACCCACCACAGCACCATGCTACAGAAGAATAAGGATTTATTCATCACCTGAGAATTAAGTAATGGAGAAATGGCTGTTTATTTTTGCAATATTTGAGCATAATGAAAGTGTAGAAAATTAATGTACAAGAAATGTGTATTGTGCCATAGTTTCACTTTGGTAATTCAATGTCAGCGAGACAAAACCACAGGAACCTAGTAGTTATTTCTATTAATGCCATCATTACAGACTGTAGTGGTTTAAGCTGGAACTGTTTCCATTTTAGCTTCAGCTTAAAGGCTGAACCTTTTGGAGCACAGCTTGTATCATATATGGACACATTTTCAGAAATAATATATTTAATGCATCTTGCTTTCTGGTCATCTTATTTAAAATATATTATTCATGATTTTTTCAGTAGTATTGTAAACTCACAACTATCACTGATTTCAGTTGGAATTGTTCAATGATCCACAAGCCAGAAAGTTTGAAAATAAGTGCCTGAATTGCCTCACCTTTAAAAAGGAAATAAAATTGGGTAATTACCCACATTGTACAGGCTATTGTGCATAAATTGACTAGATGATATTACAAATATTATTTTTCACTGGTATGGTATTGCAGTTTTTTCTAATGCTCTCTTGGATTTTTAATTTTCACATTTTGTATCAAGCTGTCTTACACTACATCTGTGATATTGCTGCAAGGATCTACTCCCAGTAATTTTAAAAGAAGGTTTCTAAAATTCTGGTCCAACTTCAGTTAAATTTGTAGGAATTGTTCTAGGCCAACTGTATTCTGCTCAGAACGAGACTGTCCCATAATTATTTTAAAAGACATATTTAAAAGCTATTCTGCTTTTTAAAAATATTCATGAGGTATGAGTGCATTCAGTTTTTTTAATATCTGTTATTAAGTTTTCCTGGATGTTTAATGGTAAAAGAAGTGTTCAGCTTTAATGGAATAATTTTGGGAAAACAACTATGATTTCAAGGGAAATCTGTTAAAACATTGTAAATCAGTTCTTAAGAGATAAATTTTCTAAAGCAGTGGAACCATGACTTCTGTTGTTATCTTTTATTTGTGGCAGATGCCCTCTGTCTTCGGGTCTGTTTGAGACTGGAAATGGAGACAGACCTATGCTTACAAGTATGCTCTATGGCTTGTGTGTATGATCCTCTTTTTCAACAGGCCTTACATAAATTATCACATCTGGCAGTACGCTACAATGTAACACACAATTTGCATCCAGAATCCTTCACCAACTGCTGTCATACTACTGGATGCAGTGTAAAAATGAGAAGCAATTCAACAATATGCATGAACATTACAAAACAATTTGGATATGAAAGTAATACCTTCCTGATTAGCACTGCAGAAAGAATTTTAGTTAGCCATAAAGTTTGCAATGCAAATGACATAATAAGTAGTATATTATAACTGTATTTTTTATATTTATTTAAGAAATAATATTTTTATAGGTGTTTGGAAAGTAATTTTTGATTTTTAGCAAAGTAGCATTTTGCTAGAAATTCCCTATTAGCTCTACAGATTTTATGAAAGTTTCCCAAATACTATTAGTGACTATTAATGGGCTTAATTTGATTTTATGTTATTCTAAGAACATAATATCCAAAAACTTTTACACTATCACCCACATTAGGTGTTGTATTATAGCACTAGTTAAACTGATTCAGAGGGTAGACAATACCACATAATGAATAACCATTAATATATCATCTTGTATTTGCATTTTTCTGACATGTTTAAAAAAATCTGGCAATATGATCCTGCCTGAGGCTGAAAACAGCTCTATGGGGGCCACTGGAGACTGTGAGCTATGTGGGTTCTCAGCATTACGACTTGAACCCATGGAGAAAAAAGTGTTTTATCTGGCTTGCCTCATCCACTGAGCATTTTTATATTTCTACATGGTGCGCTCCAAAGATATAAATCTCTTATAAGCATATTAATTTCACCACCATTCGCAGTTTTGCCCACCTTCCTTCAGCAGTAAGGCAGAATCAAGGGACATGGAGTGAAATCCCCTAAGATACCCAAAGAGGAAAACTAATCTTGTTCCTGACCTTGCCTTTGGAGCTCAAAACATCTGTGTTCAATGAAGCCAGTCTATAAGGACACAGAAACCACAAGCTTGACTCAGTTGCCCACTTTGACATCTCTCAAAAACTCCTTACTATATTGGTGTATATCTGAAGAAGAGTGGAAGTGCAACAGAATGTATAGCAATGAAAAAACTGTCTTCTTTTTAACAAGTTAATCACTTTTGAAGCAGTGTGCTTTTTGTGCAGTGTGTATAAATGAAATGCAGAAAAGGCCAATTATTTGCTGCATTGCATGATTAGCTTTTTAACCAGTTACGAGTACAGTGGCCCAAAGCTGGCAGCAATTAGCCTCTACACTGGATGCAAGCACATGTTCCTTTTATGCCACTGCAAAGTTCACCAGCTTGACAGTGCCAGAGGTGCTACCCATATTTAAAGGGGTTGTCAAAAAGAACTGCAGACAAGACATAATGGGGACACAGGGTTTTTTTCCCTAGTCTTGTTAAAAAAAGATCCCTTTGATTTTTCGTGAGGGTGGAGTATTTTGAAAAAATCATAGCTGTCCCTCATGAGCCGGCAGTTATAAATTCTGCTTAAGTAAATGTACCATGTATAACCTTCTGCCTTGGTTCTTCCTGGAGTTATGGTCAGTAGTGTTCTCTGTGAAGAGCTTTTCTGCTGTCCTTAGGATTTCTGACAATGGATTACAATACGTCTCAGAGGGAGACAAAGGAGCTTATCTTTACTTTTCTACATTGTTTTTAATATTATTTCAGTATTAGTTATAAGAATTTCAGCATCCACTCAGTCTTCGAGAAATCTTACAGGAAACTGAAACAAAAGAATATAAACACATAGCTCTTTATTTTCAGTGATCTTCATGCAATGACTACTACTACTACTACTACTGCTACTGCTACTACTACTACTACTTCATACATTATACCATGCCCATTTTAAGACAATATTATTCATTAAAAAACTCCTAATAAATAAATTCATACTGCATGTGAGCATTGTGATATTTTTTTGGAACATATTCTTTAATGCATAAAGTGATGCTGAACCATACTGCAAATGACTTCTGCTAAATAGAATTTTAATAAGAAAAGTAAAGTCCAGGTAAGCTGTTTAGATGAAATGCTAAGTCTACAACCACAGAATATTTCTGCACATATAATACAATTTATCAAAAGTTTCATTCTCTGCCTTTGTATTTCTACAAACTACAGAGTTGTTGGTTCAATTACTTTTTTTTTGGCTGAGGCCTCCTTCTTTCACCATTGTTAGAAAGCAAATACCACTATTATTGGACCTACATGAGATGAAGTGTAAAATGTGTCCATTGTAATCATCATTTGTGACAAAATGGCCATGAGTATTAACTGTTTAAATACTTACAGTGTTGAACAGAATCTAATATAGCATGAGAATGCACAGACTCAGAGCTACTGTAGAACTTTTATAAAGGAACCATAGTTATTTTTCACTGGTACTAATTCCTTGATGCTCCAAAGAAGGATCAAGATTCCTTTCTACAAAATGTTGACATATATTAAAGGAAAAAATGTCTCTTGCTCTTTTCTTCACTACCAAGGTAAATCAATTATCAACTGTCTGGCAGGCATAGAACTCTTATGACAAGAATCCTCACTTAACTGTAAACATAGGATAAGTGTTAAAGACTACTTACTGCAAATGAGTGTTTAATTTTATGTTATTATAGGACATTATATTACTGAATATCCTGCATGTTGCATATTTTTCCCACTCCGAAGAATTTGCCCTTGAAAACTTAAGAACTTTATCTTGCTAGCATATTCTAATGCTTTTGAAGTGATCTAGCCTGGATTCTTCCCTTCCACTCTTGCTTTCATAGCAGTATCAGAGAAACATTTTAAAGGCTTAAACCCTTTGCTTAAGCTGGGCAGTGTTCAGAGACTAAACAATATAAAATTTATTTTGGAATATTTTGCTTTTTTTTCTACCTCTTTAGTACACTACTGACACATGGGATTTTAGTTTGCCACTGCCTTCAATCTAAACACTATTAGGTTTTAAAAGTGATGTGTAAAAATCAATAATATTCACTTACAGGTCCAGATAAGCAAAATTTGGCAGTGTCTTTATTTCTTCTTTTGCATCCTCTAAATAACCTTGGAAAAATTAGAATGACTTTGCTGGGATCATACTAATCCAAATACCTAGATTGCAAAGGACACTGCTCCCAAGATGTGCATTTTTAGTAATGTACAGAGTTGTGAGAAGATGACTTCCATATCATTCCACCTACAGGGTCAATAAATATACTGTATGAATTTGCAAGTTAATACCTTCTGCTGTATGTTAAGATTTCCAAGCCCCCAAAATACCTCTGCAGAAAAACAATATGTCCTCAGTGATTGAAAAAAAATATTTGTTTAAGTATTTAATATATTTATTTTGAATTCTAGAAGCTTCCATTAGTTGCTAATTCAGAAAGTATTTCTAGAATATTCTGGTACTTGTCCTTTTCTTGGATAAGATTTTAATGGGAAATTGTTAAGTGAAAGATCTAGCAGTGTAAATTCAAATAACATCTAAAAGCATGTTCTAAAGTGACTGAAAACTTTACTTGTATTGCTGAAATGAGAGTGTTAAATCACAGAAGCAGATCTATTTCCAGTGGTCCTTTTCTTTTTTAATTAATCTGCAGTTTTAGATTTATAGCAATCCACTGAAAATACTGAAATGGTACTAGAAATATTTGTTTTAAAAGGAGGAATTTTGCACATTGATTTGTTCTTTTCCTAATTTATTCATCCAAAGAATCTGATGAAAACTCTTACTGGTGCTGTGCATTATAAAGAAAACCATGGAATATTATAGAGTATCAGCACCATGTGTTTTTGCTTTATCTGTTTTAAAATGTGAATCACCCTCACATTAAGGATGGGTCTCTTGAATAGAATAGTTTGCCTTTTACTTGCATGTAACCGGGACTCCAGATGGGAATTTCTAGGACTGCAGTGAAGGGTGCAATTCCCATTGGCACTGAGGGGTGGCGGACTCCACCTGAGGCAGTATGCAAGACCACATTAATACCTCAGAATCAAAGGCTGAAGTGTATGTTAGTGTGAAGCATGCTTTGACAACAAAAGATACACTGGGGAATGTTGGCTTATGAGACGATACTAAAACTGAAAAAGTAGCAATTTTAAAATGTTTCATTTTACTGGATACCTGCATAGCTAAGTCTGGTTTATTTGCAGTGGGTTTTCTCTGTTTTATATTCTGGATATAATTTGACAAGTTCTTGTGATTTCTTAATACTAACAAATTTCTGTCTTGGTTTAATCCTATTAAGTGATTTTTTAACATGATAAAAATTACAATCATCCTGCCGAGCCTGAAAAATGTAGGCAGTCCTACTGAAGTCAACAGTATAATTCATGTGGAATATACTGTGTGGAGTCAGCAACTAAGCTCCACACAGCTGTTCAGTCACTGCTGCCCAATGGGGGACGGGGGAGAGAATCAGAAGAGTAAAAGAGAAAACTTGTGGGTTGAGATAAAGACAGTTCAGTAGGTAAAGCAAAAGCTGCACAGCACAAGCAAAGCAAAACAAGGAATTAATTCGCTACTTCCCATGGGCAGGCAGGTGTCCAGCCATCTCCAGAAAAGCAGGGCTCCATCACGTGTTATGGTTACTGGGGAAGACAGCCACCATCACACCAAATGTCTCCCGATTCCTTCTTCTTCCCCCAGCTTTATATGCTGAGCATGATGTCGGATGATATAGAATATGCCTGTGGTCTGTTGTGGTCAGCTCTCCCAGCTGTGTCCCCTCCCAGCTTCTTGTGCACCTGGCAGAGCATGGGAAACTGCAAAAGTCCTTGGCTAGTGTAAGCACTTCTTAGCAACAACTAAAACATCCCTGCGTTATCACCACTGTTTCCAGTAAAAATCCAAAACATATTCTCATACTAGCTACTGAAAAGAAAATTAACTCTATCCCAGCTGAAACCAGGACACTACTACATTATATATGTTCTATTATATTATATAACAGATTGACATAGTACTAAATGCAAGAGTGATTTTTGGCCTATATTCCCAATTACCTGGCCACTGGAAATCTTTTAGGAAAAGATTAGACAAACATCTGCTTGAATTAATGTAGGTACAGTCTTGAAACAGGGAGTTGGAAGTCATGTTTTCTGTCGGCCTCTTAGAGCATTATTTTTAAATTTAACTGTGTCTGTCAGATGCCTACAATACCTGTATTGACAATCTAAAATTGATGATTTCAAGTTTTAAGTAGTTTATAATTTCAAGAAATTACATGGGTATAGGTCACAAAAATAAGGAACAAATTCATCAGAAGTGATAAAGCAGTGTTAGAGAAATTTGGATAAAATGCTGGTATATTTTTCTGAAAAGCTAAAAAGCTGAGGGGAGGAAATTATTCCTTTGAATAGTAGTACTGTTCAGACGGGGAATAAAAGAATGTTCAGTTCTTTTATCCTTTGGCTCAATGTTAAAAATACACTGGGTAAGCAACACACTAATTTTGGAAACATTGTGTGTGGACACAAAAATATTTCCCCTTGCTGTAACTGCCGAGATCTTTGGGTTGGTTTTTTTTTGTGTGGGTTTTTTTTTTCTTCACAATGATCTAAACGACTAAGAAAGTAGTCTACTAAGAGTTGCTATAAAAGTTTTTACAGTGGGCTGCCTGAAAATTGATAGCATATTAACTGAATAGCAAGAATAAGAGAAGATGTCATAATTTCTACAAATTCTTATGGTGCAATTACGTTATCTTTGCCAGAGAAAAAATAAGAGGCACATAACTAGTGAAATAATTGAAAATTCACTCTATGTAAGTAGAGTTTGTGTAGATTATATAGAAGTTTATATACTTTGAATAATAATAGCAGAAATAAACATCTCAGGATAAATGTAAAATACACATTTATCAATATACAATGTAGCATATACCACTAGCAGTCCTACAGCCTATGGCTTGATAGGAACATGTAATAAATTTTCTACAGATTCCAAATTATATCTCTACAAGGCTGTAGTCCATAAAATTACTGTATTAGAAATAGCAGTAGAGAAATTAGAATGGAAAGATAACTCAGCACATTTAAATTGATATTGCTGAAAAATACAGCATTATTGACAGATAATTATAAATGTTACTAAAACTACAACTGGAAGGAAAATTGTGAAATTACTTCTGCAGGATTTATGTTAGGAATAAAGCGCTGTAAAGCGGATCAGATCATAAAACTTGGAGGATGTCACGCCCACGGACAGAGCCACACAAATGCATTCTGGAAAGACAAGAAAATATTAAAATAGAAGGATGTTATCTCTGACACCTTTTCAAGGCTCAGGGTGGTCTCTTAGAGTAATTTCATTCTTTTTCCTTTGACACCTATTTTCAGCTACAGGTATGTCATGATAGAATCCAAGGCTTTGTCTTCATTACCTTTCTTCTGGAGTCTGGAGAGATGGTTCAGGTATAAGGATAGTTCATTATGTTTAATTCAGGGGTGTATGGTATTCATTCTAGCTTGTGTGGTTAGTCATATAGTTCCTTGTTTAGATTTCGTGAACTTCAGTGATACATTGGTAACTCAGACCCTTACGCTTTTTTTTTTTTTTTGCTCACGGCATTTCTGATTCTGGAGGCAAGAAGTAGAATGCATACATTTCATACTGCCAGAGCTTTTATTAACTGCACTAAGAACAGATAAGCCATGCTTTTCTCCCAACAAAAGTATGTTGGTCCAGACCCCTTAAAACACTTCCTTCCTCTCCTCTCTCTCTTCTCCCAGCAGAAAATATTTCCTATACTTTCTTTGTCCTAACACTTATTTTCATTATTCCTCAAGTTAACAACTTCAGAAACCTTAGAAAGCCACATCTTGCTAGATAGCTTCTATGTTCTACTGTCCATGAAGTGGACATTCATACTTTTGTTTGCCACTTAAGGTATGTAGTGGAACTGGGATTAAATGCCCTTATGTAGTGTGGATTCCACTGAAAACTGCAACACAGGGTATTCTTTTGCCACAGAGAAAAACAAAGATATGGACTTATGGCCAATTTGAATGAAAAAAAGTTAACTTCAATGAAGTGTTTTGAAAAGAGTAAATTGTTTACACTTTTAAAAGAGTAAACTGGGGTCGGACACACAGAGAGAAATCTTCAGTGGTACGTTGACTTCCTGTACCAAACTTAATCTGAAGGAATTTCCAATTTTCTTAAGATAAATGTCTTGCCATTTACTTTTTCATTTTATAATGCCACTTCACTTTTTAAAAACAAAAAATAACTACAAACCCAAGATTGATCTATGTTTTAAATGTATCTTAGAAATGTGTACTGATCTGATTTTTTAAATGATCTAATGATAAAACTTCCTGGACAACACTGCACCTTATAAGACTAAATCACATAGCAGCTGAAATAGCAGATGAACTTCAAGACAGAAAAAAGTAAAGTGATGGACATGGGGAAAAACAATCCTAGGTTCACATATAAAATGGTGGGCTGAGCATAATTATGTAGCAGCTGGACCTCATCTTATGAAACATCTGTGCAAAACTTCAGCTTAATGCTCTACAGAGTCCAAAAAAGAATATCGGATGTTAGGATGTTAGGAATTATTTGAAAAGTAACATGAAATAAAACAGGGGGATCATTCTGATCCCCTTATTTCAGAAAAGATGTATTGGAACTAGAAAAGATCCAGAGATTGGTAGCAAGGATGACCAAAGCATGGAACAGTTTCTTTACCCAGAACAACTGAGTAAGGTGTGATTTTTGCAGTCTGGAAAAAAAAGGCCGTTTAGTAAGGATTATGGCAGAGGTTGCAAAATCACTGGTGGCATAAAGTCTGCAGACCTTCTAACAAAAGAGCTAAGGCCAGGAGGAACCAAGTTCAAAACAAGCAAAATTCTTCAGAAAGCAGCTAAGTTTTCTGTGAATCTCCTCACTACAGGATGTTGTCAATGCAAAAACTTGACATTAATTCAAGTGGAGCCTGGACTATTCACATTGTGAAGGAAATTTATGAGGGATACTAAACGGAAAAAGCAAAGGAATTCCTTGACCTGAAAGCAATCAGTGACTGGGAAAGTACATGGGGGTGGTCTCATATATGATTGCTATGTTCTTGTTAATCCCTGGGCATTGATGGTTCATTCAAGTCCCTTGAACAAATAATGAAATAGCTGTGGAACGCTGGTTGCGTTTGTTCTCATGTAAAAGCCAAGGGACTGTTTCCAAAGGTTCTGCAGGCTTCCAGGCTTGCTGGTTCCAGTGAAAATGCGTCATTATGTCTTTAAGTTAGTCTGGTGTTATCTTTTTGTTAGTGTTTCTTCAGATAGGATTGCTATGAATAGAAAGCAGTTGTGATGCAGCTTATCAAAGTAATTTTCCTAGCAGAATGGGGCAGTTTTGTAAAAGTGAACTCTTTTTATCAGATGAAAATGGGAAGCATGTTGTAATACCTCTGGGCAGTGATGCATCTTTGTCTTCTGAAAGAAAAGGAGGGAAAATTAAGAAATATATGAGCTAGTCAGTTCAGGCATCCACTAGCTGCTTCAAGCCATTTATATTCCAGTGCCTCATCTGCTCATATAGGAATATAAATCAGGATATATTTTACCTTTGCAACCTTTAGAGGCAGAATATCACTATGGATAAAATGTGATCTGTAGAACTAGAAATTTGCATATGCAATTTGGATTGACAAAAAATTCTCTCTTCAATCTGATTGATTAAAGTTATTCCTAAATTCCTGGGACAACCGCACACCCCACCCCCCCCATAAAAATAATAGAATGTCTAATAATTTCTGTATAGCAACCTATTTGTACAAAAAAGCTTACATTGTATTTACCTCTCTACCCTTCCCACACAATCCAATTTTTTATAGAGCAGCTGACAGAATCTGTAGATTACAAATGCAAGGATTTTCACAGAAAAGCAATTCATAGAAATGTCCTTGATCTTGTCATAGTAATCACCTGAGCTTAGCATTTTTTCTGACTATACTATTACTTTTCATGAATAAAGAAGGCAAGTTCTGTGGAAATAGCCAGATTTTCAGCACATCATTAGTGACTTCCAGGAGCAAATTATATCATAGCAGTAACACAGGGCACATAAGGAGCACTTAAAAACAGACTTTTATTGAATTAATGAACAGGCAATGATGTTAAGGAAGCCAGGCAATTAGTACCTCATCCTTTATGCTCCACCTGATGGTATAAATGCTTTCTATTTCTGGATGGAGCACAAAAATCTTATTTTGCCCTCCAAATGCATGTGAATCCAATTTCCAGAAATTTAATAGTCATATCTTAAAAAGATCTGTAGGGCTGCTTTAGGGTTAATGCTCAAATAAAATAAAAGTTCAAAGCTTTCTAATTCATAACTAGTAGAAGAAACTCTTAAGAAATCAATAGCAGAGGTAGAAACATAAATAAAGCCAAGAAAATCTCCTTTTGAATGCAAGTTAGCAGCAAAGTTGTTTTTTAGGGCCAGATTCTGCCTTGCTTTCCTATCTCAATTGATCTCAACTTTCAGAGAAAACATAAAATACAGTGATCAATCCAGTGCAATATTTAAATCTGGAAAACTAAAGAAAAGCAATGCAAATCTGGATATGAATTCTACTACTGTAAAACTAATTATTTCCAACAGGAAAGCAAGACTTAGGTGATGATGGATATGATTTCCTTCTCTTTAATATTTCAATGAGAAATATGCATTCCCAAACATTTTAATAAAAGCCAGTACAATGGGACACAAATCGTCAGTGAATTCTCTAGTTTCTACTATACAAAACCCACTTGGTCTAGGTGGCACAGCCATAATTCTGCCGTGTGGCTCTCTATCTGACCAATTCCTCAATTTCAGGAAAAAAATTTAGCGT